>NW_008583983.1:9187-13093 GCF_000691845.1 Merops nubicus | reverse complement strand
GGGCAGCTGCAGAGGAGAAGGCTCCAGCTGGGGAGACCTGCGGGGGGCTGCCAGGGCTTCAAGGGGGCCTGGAAGAAAGCTGGGGGGGGGACTTTTGAACAGGGTCTGTTGGGACAGGACAAGGGGGGATGGTTTTAAACTAAAAGAAGGAGATTTAGACTAGAGAGAAGGGAGACTTTTTTTTCCACTGATGGTGGTGAGCCCCTGGCCCAGGCTGCCCAGAGAGGTGGTCGCTGCCCCATCCCTGGAACCATCCCAGGGGAGGTTGGCCGGGGCTCTGAGCAACCTGCTCTAGCTGCAGATGTCCCTGCTCCCTGCAGGGGGGTTGGACTGGGTGACCCTGAAAAGTCTCTGCCAACCCAAAGCAGTCTGTGATTCCATGCCCCTGGCAGGTACTGTGTGGAGCATGCAGCAGGGCTGGTGAGCAATTGCTGAAGTGTGCACCAATTAAAAACAAAAATCCAGGTGGAAAGACAAAACCAAACCAAAACAAAACCCACAAAGATGGAAATGCTCTGGGACTCTGGTGCAGGCTGTGATAATTTAGGACCTTTTCAGAGAGGCCTCCATGTCTCAGAGGTTATTAAGTTGACACCCTGCTGCTGAGCAGTATAGGAAATGCCCCAAGCAGAACAAACTCTTAGACTGAAAAAGAAGCAGAGAGATTCAAAGGAATGAATTGAAGCTTGTTTCAGACCAGGAGTCTGTGTAGCTCATAATGAGCACCAGCAACAGATGCTGACCAAATAAAACAATCAGCCAGCGAGGACTCAGCCTTTCCACGTGTGCTCTCACGGAGCTGTGGGGACCAGGTCGGGAAGGTGGAAGGGCATTTCTCCTGCATCCTCAGCTCTGGAGGATGGCCGAGGGTTGGTGCTCTCTGAGACCAGGCCTGGCATGGCTGGTGCCCCGAGGGAATCCCTGGCAGCTGGGCATGCTCTCCAAACCCCTCTGAAGCCTCGCAGCTCGGATGGACGCTGCCCAGAGAGACCCTGTGTGCTGCCAGGTCTGCCAACGGGAGCATCTTGCTTGGTAGAACCCGAGGGCAGGCACCATGCAGTGTACACAAGGGTACTGAAATAAAGGCAACAGCACTGAAATAAATGGCAGACTCAATTGCTCTACTTTATTAGATGCTGACAAGCAAACATAAATCCCTATCTGCAAAAATCGGTTATGTGCATTTGGACAACTGAATAAGGAGGACTGAAATATTGTTCTATTTACTTTCAAGGCACAGAACCAAGACACTCTTTGTTACCTCATAAAATGCAGCATAGTGAAGTTAATACCTTTTTGCCAGCAGCTTTTTGCTCTCTCTTGCCAGAGACAGCCTGTGTGTTCGAGACTGCACCATCAATCCAGAAACCACGAGGACCTCTGGGTTTATGTATGGGCTTCCTTGACCCAGGGCTAAAATAAATGCATATTATCTATCTCCTGCACTGGGACGTCTGGCAGCAGGAGTTGGCTAAGAACAGCACCACAAGGTGCAGAGGTCACTTTGAGCCACACGGATGTGCTTTCCTGACTTCACTTTTGTCACACAACGTGTCCCACTTGCCTCACGTGGGAGAAGCACTCACGTGTAACTCATAATCAATGATTTATTCAGCATAAGTAATCTATTTTATTCCCCTCCTTTGATAGCCAAAAGCAAAAATTTCTGCCTTCAGAGATACTCAGTTTAGTGGTATTTTTTTTTTCCTTTTCAAATACAAATAATCCCAAAGTGTTGCCTGCTCACAGCTGAAAGGACAACACCAGGTTTTTTTTCCACAGTAGGGCAAACAATCAAAGATGCCAAAATTTGTTTTCAGAGCACTTCATACAAGGTGATGTTCACTCAGATTTTCTTGGGAGCAAACATTGAACAGCAGGTGCTCGGCAGATTAAAATACTCAGGAAGCTCCAGCTCTGGAATGGGACACAGGGTGTCCTTTGGCTCTATCTGTAGGAAATAAACCTCGAGCTGATCCAGACGTTCCAGTGTTATGAGCTATGTGAGGAATTGAGCCTCTGCTACCAAATCTGACCCTTTCATCTGGGCACAACGGATTCTGTAATTCTTATGCTGAAACTTTGTGGAACTTCACTCCTCAGTTTTCATTGATTTTTGTAGGCACGAAGCACAGGCAGCACTTCCCAAACCTCCATGCTGCTGCCTCATTAGCAGCTCAGCATGATGTGCCTTGTGCATACGAAATGAGGTAGTGTGGCTGTGGATCCCACTTACCCTCCTCAGACACATGAAAAGCACTGTTATCCGTGAGATTGCATTTCTCCACTATTGTCTGGCCCCTCCTGCTGCAGTTGCTGGGTGATTAAAGGCTGTGCACACGCTGAATCTTTCCCTTCAGCTGAGTTCCAGTGGCAGCAGACAGACAAGCACAACTGGAAGTGGAGAGAGGCCATGGAAGGTGGCAAAGACAGCCTAATAGAAAAAGTAATAGAATTTTCTTAATTAAATAATACCTTTGAGATGAAGTCCAGGAGCACTGCAGAAATTAAATGCTTAGGCCAGGTTTTTGAGACATTGGAGCTGGGCAAGGACTCAAGGGTGGACCAGCAGCACTTCTGAATGTGCCTCCTTGTATGAAGTGAACCTGCAAGTGCAGGGAAGGGACACCAAGCCTTTTAGAGCTTGTAAACTTAAAAAGACTCCTCCTCATTTCTTGAGGCACCTGCATGCTCCTGAGGACATGTTGTGCTTCTAGGCTTGACAGCACCAATACGAACATTGCTCATTGGTCCTTTTTCCCCTGCACTCAGGCTGTGGGGTCTCAGGGTTCCAGCCCTTTGCAGAGCTTTGTGCCCACTCTGACTTATTCCAATGGCAGGAAAAATTCCTCATTTGTAGGCTGGGCTGGGAAAGGACAGGATCCCATGTTTCTACATCTCCTGTCTAGATAACAGAGTACAGACCACATCAGTATTTGTCTTTCCTCCCTTCCATAAGACAAACCACTACTTTGCTGTCGATAGCTTCATCATCCCTTGCTCAGGGTCTTTTCTCTTGTGTGCTTGGAGAAGGAGATATTGGGATATTTCAGGTATGGAGACCTCCATCTGAAGTGCTGGGGTTTGAATCCCCAGGCCTTAATTGATTTTGGGCATAGGGATGATGGCCACAACCAGGCAATAAAGCCCCTCCTGACTGGTGTTCACCCAGGGTCTGGCCAGCCTGGGGTGGGAACTGATGAGGAGATCCCCACCGATGAGAAGACCCCCCCAAGGGCCCCCCCCCTTCCACAGTAACTGGGAGGTGGGGCAAGAAGCCACCTCTATAAGAGCTGACTCTGCTTGCAGTGGGTTTGAGGCTTGTTTGTGCAGTATATGTGTTGTGTGGGGGTTCTGTCTATTGGAAAAGCTTCCCTGACTCTTCCTGGCAAGTGGATTTCTGAGGATGGCAGGGCCAGAACATGAAGCTCTCTCTGAGTCCCTGCTCTATCCCTGGGCTCCTGGCCTGGCTGCTCCTATTGCCCATGGCTTGGCTTCTTGCCCTGCTTGCTGCCTTCATGTCCACTGTGGTGGGTGAGTGCAGTGACTTGTTCCTCCCTTTGGCTGTCTGGCACTTTGGGTCTCCGGGGTGGGATGTGGGAATGGAGGGAGGAGTTTGGCTGCTGGTCTGCCTGTTAATGATGATGTCTTTCTGTGTTGGGCAAGTGGTCAGCAGAAGAGCATCTGTCAGTTCTGCAGGCTGGGGCATGCCTGCTGGCATGAAAGGATGGGTAGGTGAGCTGCAGTTTGGATGCAGAAGCACCTTTAGGTGGGAGAAGCCATGTGGAATGGCCTGGGGGCAGGGTCATGAACCTCTTCCTGCTGCCAGAGGTGCCCAATGCCCACAGGTTTGTTTTGATCCAGAACATTCTGACTCACTTAAGCAAGAAGTTGCCTCTGGGGTTG
>NW_008583983.1:0-9156 GCF_000691845.1 Merops nubicus | reverse complement strand
CAGCAGGAAGCCTGAGTTTCATCTTCCACAGCTTGTTTAGTTTCAGCTCCAAGTTTACCTGAATAACTGTACAAAGTTAGGGCTTGCCCTGCTGCTGGAAGCTCTGTGGGTGTGGGGGGTGTTATTGGAAGGAACAACCCCAGTACACCTGAATAATCTGTGTGTGGTGGACCCAGCCACCATCTGGTGACTGCTTGACTTTAAGCCATGTTTCATATCATTAATTTTAGTTTATGTTGCACTCTACACAAGATGACCACAGTAGGGAATTTCTAAAATTAGCTTATTTTTGGTGTTTCATAATCCATAACTTAATCATCCTTTCTCACAGCCTTACCTTGCCAGTGAGGTTACACTGGCACCGAATTTTAGGCAACTGAGCTGAAGCTCCAGAGACAATACAGTGTGGAGCAATGAGAGCGAGGGGAGAAGTGCTGGACGAAAAAGGGACATGTTTTTCAGGAGGGAAGGCCAGAGTCCAGCAGGCATTGACTCATAACCAGCAAATCACTGATGGCCCCACTCCTCCAGGCAGAGCAACTTGTTAGGGCACCCAGATTTCCCCCCCATGTACCTCAGGAAAATACAAAACCCCTTATTAAATTAGAAAACATCACAGAATTGTAGAGTCGTTTAGGTTGGAAAAGACCTTTAAGATCAAGTCCAACCATAATAGGTGCTGCAAGAAAAGAACGTTTAACACAGTAGCACAGAGCTTGTCTGCTGGAACACCCCATGGATGGGAGCAACCCCACAGACACAGCAGCCTGTCCAACCTCATGACAGCAGTGTGGGTGCTCAAGGTACAGACCCCCACCATCAAAAGCAGAGGAAATCCTAAAGCACTGGGAAAAATACAAAGATTATATCCTTAGTGGAATATGAACCTGAGACATCAGTAATGAATTGGCTACCAGCTCTCAAGCTCCAACAGAAAGCTAATTTGCCTCATATAATTAGAAGTGTCATATTCAATCGCACTTTCTGATCCTTATTTTAAACGAGAATTAACAATAATTTGTTGTAATGCAGCCCCATTGATTCTTGTTTGGAACTATGGATCAGGTAATTAGACATAATGAAAAGCAGAGAAGAGAGAAGGATGTAAAATTTCTAAAGCTATGGGGAGGTCGACATCTCTGGCAATGCTTGTATTGATTAGCTTTATTGTACAGGGACCCTGAGCTCTTGAGAGCAACGGTAATGGCACTTCAAGTGCTCCCAGGCTCTGGTAGCACTAGATAAAAAAGGTTGTGCAGGGTCAGCCCAGCTGAGAAAGAGCAGGAAGGATGAGGACACAGAAGCAGTGAAGGAGGGGGACAGGGGAGGAGGAGGAAGAGGAGAGCTGTCACCCGTCTGGGTCTGCTCTGCTGTGGAAGGGATGAAGGAGAGCAGACAGTGGGTCACTCGCAGTTGTCTTTGTCTCTGCTTTCCTACTGGCATCTGAGCTTGACTTACTTCAGGACTTTTTCAGGTCTGTTTAACAGCTGCTTTTGGGTACAGCTTCAGAGCTGGGGGAGGAGGAGAGAGGGAAGAGCAGCATCAGATCTCTGCATCTCTCCTCATCCTCCACTGGGTAGATGGCAAGTACCACCAGGACTCTGTCCAGGACCTCCTCCTGCTGCAGCATGTTTGTCTCTATTTCTGATTCCAGAATCACAGAGCCTGGCAGCCCCTTGATTCCTTTCTTTCTTTCTATAACTTGTTTCTTACAAGTGACCTGTAAAGGAAGAGGCTTTAATTCAAGAGGTTTTCATATCCTGACTCTTATGCTCAAGTGCTAAAAACCCTCACTCCAATAGGCTGAAACACATAAATGCACCCTGCAGTAGCTGGAGTAAAAGCAATTGAGTAATGGAGAAGTTGCACATCTCTCCTCTCTGCCAAGATTGTTTTCAAGAGGGAAACAAAGGCTCTGTGAAGCACAGAAATGGGCTGAGCTGCTGTTACCTCTGGAAGCCAGGTGTGTCCTGGCAAGGCAGCGATCTCAGGGAAAGCCCTGAACAGGCTCTTTGGGTACTTCTTGATGCTTCAGAGCTTAAAATACCCTTTCACTAGAAGACTTAAGGAGAAATTTCCCCTGAGGCAAGATTTTCCACACTTCAAGCCTGAGCATTTCAGGCATCTTCCTCTGCTGTGTGCCCAGTCCACCAGCACAGAAAAGATAAGACAGATAAGAGCAGGACATCTGCCTGTAGAAACTTGCTTGGCTACTCCTGTATCTTCAACAGCATTTACACAGGCGTTCTGGCTGCAAATTCCAGTTAGAAACATACTGTGGAGCTGCTCACCATTATCCCATGCTTAGTGGTTCTTGAGGGCAATCCCTCAAGACATAACTGGTTCATTAAAGAAGGGGACCGTGTGATGGGACCCTGCTGGGTTGCACTGGGCTGCCTGCACAGAGGTGGCATGACTGGCCTGGGCTCTGGCCAGCTCTTCCCCTGCCACCAGAGCCCTGGAAGAGAGCTCACAAGGAGAGCAGCAGCTCTTCAAAAGACCCCTGGTACCAATAGTCTTGAGGTGCAGTGAGGTTTTAGAGGAGGTAAAGAGAGTTTGCTTGTCTGAAGCAGGGCATGAGGCTCTGGGCTTTGGCAGGTGAGAACTGATAATAGGAATTTTCTCATGTATCAGAAAGGAAAAGGACATGGAAGCCAGATGTGAACAAAAAAGGCAAGAGAGGTGATTCTTGCCCCCTGCTGTGGTCTCCTGAGACCTCACCTGGAGTACTGCGTCCAGCTCTGGAATCCACAGCAAAGGAGGACATGGACCTATTGGAGTGAGTCCAGAGGAAGACCACAAGGGTGATCAGAGGACTGGAATACCTCTGCTATGAGGCCAGGCTGAGAGAGTTGAAGTTGTTCAGCCTGGAGAGCAGAAGGTTCCAGGATGACCTTACTGTGGCCTTCCAGTAGAGTGGACCTACAAGAAATCTGTGGAGGGACCCTGTAGTGTAATGGTTTTCAAAGGAAAGAGGGAAGATTTAGATTAGATATAAGGAAGAAGCTCTTCACTGAGGTTGCCCAGGGAAGCTGTGGATGCTCCATCCTTGGAGGTGTCCAAGATGAGGTTGGGTGGGGCTTGGAGCAACCTGCTCTAGTGGGAGGTGTCCCTGCCCATGGTGGGGGGGTTGGAACTAGATGATCTTCAAGGTCCCTTCCAGCACAAATCATTCTATGATTTAACAAGCATGTTCCCCTTGCATAAATTCATGGGGGATTCCTTTGGAAACATTCCCTTTCCCTGGCATGGGAGCTGAGCTCATTGAACACAGAACATCATAAAGCCTTTCAAGCAGTTTAAACATGCAGTGCTAGACTTCACATTGGGAATGCAGGATGTGTGAAACTGGCTTGAAATAGGACAAAAAAAAAAAAAGCTGTTCTGTTCCCCTGGGGTCTGCTATCATGTTTTCAGTGTCTGGAACTTTTCAGCATTTATAATATGGAGCATTATAAATATTCATACAGGAACTCAAAGGGTAAATTAAATGATCTTGTCATCGTTGTTTTTAGTGTAATGGACACAGGCAATAAGAAAATCCCAGGCAAGAGAGGAGATGCAGCTGGGGGATGGTGGGACCTTGTTCCCTCTGGTTCATTAGCAGAGGTGGAAGGGAAGTTAAAAGGCTCACGGAGAGAAGTGTGTTGTGAGGAGGCAGCAAAGGGGCTTCTGACCACAGCCCTGGAGCTGGAGCTGGCCCTGCCCGAGGAAGATCTCATAAGTCACATGGGTGAGGCACTCGATGGCAGGCTGGCACAGTCCCCAGGTCCCCAGGGGGGTGGGAGCAGCGGCATGCAGAGCTGCAGGGTGTCGAGGGATGGGCAAGGAGAAAACAAAGCAAGATCCAAACGGGTGAGAATTAACTGGTGTGCACTGGGGCAGGGCAGGAAACCCTGGTGGGATGAAGGTTTCCAAATAATTTGGGGGCCTGTAAGAAAGATGAGGCCAGACTTTTAGCAGGGCATGTTGGGACAGGACAAGGGGTGATGGTCTGAGAGTTTATAAAAGAGGAAGATTTTGACTAGGTAGAAAGAAGAAATGTTTGACACTGAGGGTGATGAGCCCCTGGCCCAGGCTGCCCAGAGAGGTGGTCGCTGCCCCATCCCTGGAACCATCCCAGGGGAGGTTGGCCGGGGCTCTGAGCAACCTGCTCTAGCTGCAGATGTCCCTGCTCCCTGCAGGGGGTTGGACTGGATGAACTTGAATGGTCCCTTTGAACCCAAACCATTCTATGACTCTATGGTTCTGTGGCATTTTGTACCTCACTGGAAAAGGATCTTTGAGTTACAGCTGACAGAGCTGTGAATAGAGAGTTGAGTGCTCAGTGGTGACCAAAATGCATTGTGCCAGGTCAGGAGAAGTGAAGGCCTGACATTAAAACCCAGCAGCAGGGTTTCTCTGTGCACATGTGGGTGCTGTACATCTGCAAGGGTTCAAAGATCTGATTACAGGAGCTCAGGGGAGAAGAGGATGGTGGGGGCACCTCTGCAGCTGATGAGCCAGTACAGAGCTGGAAGGATCAACATTGGGGAAATACTTTCCTGAGGGTGCCCATTGATATTTGTTCCATTCCTATATTTTCTTTCTGAAAAAAAAAATCCTCCTGGCTGCTCTCAGCTCTGTGGGGCCAGGAGGACCTTTGCTCCAGCACAGAGCAGCAGCTACACTTCCAAAGGTTTAGCCAGAGGTTTTTTTCCCCACTTTCCTGCTTTTAGTTTTAATCTTTTACAATTTGTAGAAGCATCTTTCAAGACACGAGCTCTTGGTGTGTTCTTAAAGCTGGCTCACAGATCACAGTGGGTTGCCACCTTCTGCAGGTGCTCTGAGGACACGTCCCTCATTAGCTGGGAATGGCTCTGGCTGCTGGAAAAGAGATCCTGTAAGGTCCTAGAGTGCAAAGAGCCTCCCAGAAAAGGGGAGGTTTCCACCTTTTCCTCATTTTAAAACACGACTTTAAAGGCTGCCCTGTGAATTAGCAGCTCTTACCCCTCTAAGGGTGGGGCTCTGGGTTTGTCTGGGTGCCCAGCACAGGCAGGATGGGGCCAGTCCCAGCACATGGCTCTGCAAGCTGGGATCCGTCGCTAAAATCCGAGGGAAATCGGGGGCTGGTGGGAGTGACCCCAACCCTCAGTCCAGGGGTGCTGGTGAGGCTGGAGTGCTGCTGGAGGCACTGGAATTGAATCGTTGGGTTCCCAGACCCAATTATTTTCAACCTGCTGGATTTAACAAGCACATTTTATTTCTGTGTCAAAAGCACAGAAGTGACTTTGCCTTTCAGTTTATGATTCAGATTTCTTTTTTGACATAATGTGACATAATATAATGTACTAGATATAATTATGTACAGTTTGATTGTGTGCTGAATTGTCACTTAGGGCAATCTTTTCATTTTAATAGTAGTAATTGATACTCTGAATTGCCAAAGATAACCAGATCCCTGCAGTAAGCAAAGCCATTTGTCATCCACGCAGTCTTGATAAATAATAATTGAATTGGCTGATGGTATTGACAGAGACACACCCGACTGGAGGGAAACATTAAAAATAAAAAAAAAAAGAAGCATTGCTGTTGCAGGAATGTCATTTATCTGTAAATAAATATACCACACATTTCTAAATATCTTTCCTTCTGAGGAGTATATGCTTTTACTTCAAAAGCCAGTGATGTCAGATGGTATGTTCTTCAGAGCTTTATCCTATAATGCTTTGTTTATATAGAATTATATAGCACTGCCTCTTATCCATCTTGGGCTATCTCCTTAATCTTAAAAAAAAAAAAATCACTTAACAAAATAATTAAATAGAAGCAGTCTCTTGGTAAAAATATGAAGGTACAGCTGTGCTTGACTTGGAAAACAGGTCTGCCAGTCAGTTTTTGCAGCTGGAATAGTTACTGATGCTTGGTCAGTGTGCTGGAGCTGTGCTCTGGTGAAAAAAGCACCAAATCTCACTTTTCATGTTGTCATATTCAAAAGACCACAAGTCAGGTGGGTCTGTGCCAGCACTGGATGATGCCTGGAGGCACCATGGGGATGTGTGGCAGGAGGGCTGAGGGGCTGCGTGGGGGCACAGGACCCCCTTTTCTCCTGGGTTATAGCCATCACTGTTAACCTCATGGCATCCAGAGACAAACAGTGTGGCTGGCTCCCCCTCCAGAAACACAGGGCTCTGAAAAGCAACAGGGGGAAGCAAGGGGAGAAGGGAAGGGAAGTGCCCAGGGCAGTGGTGGAGTCCCCACCCCTGGAGGGGTTTCCAAGCTGTGGAGATGTAGTGTGAGGGGGACCTGGCAGGGCTGGGGGAACAGTTGGACTGTCAGCTGAATGATCTTAAAGGTCCCTTCCAACCACAATGATTCTATGGTTCTAAGCAGAGAAGAGCAGACAGGCAGGTGAGTTTTGGGGACAGTCAACAAGGGGACAGGAGACAGGTTCATGTCCCCTGGCAGATGCTCAGGCAGAGGAGAGGATGGAGGTTCTAGCCCTGGAGCCTTCGAGGCAGCCACAGTCACTGCACTGACCTGGCCAGTCACAACTGCTGCATTAGACAATTTGGGATTGATCTCTGCAGTCAGGAGAGAGGTCCCACCTCTGTTGACTGCACATGTCATATGGGACTAAATTGATGAGCAGGAAAATGTTTCACTTTATCTTTCTTTGTTATTTTTAAATTACCTACTAGAACCTTAAACAGGCAGTGAACATAAATACCAGAAAATAAAAACCCTGCTATCCACCCAGGTGCAGGCAGCTACGTTTATAAGTAGATTTTTGATTTTGAGTGGTTTTGCAATAACATTTTTTCCAATTAATGAATATCTTTGATAATGGAACTTCTAGAAGAAAGGTGACTCCCAGTAATCTTGTTTGGATTGTATTTGGGCTGTGTGCTGTAATGATTAAAGGACATAATTGCTTAGACCAGCTCTACTGAAGTAAACTAATGCACATTTGAAGGAGTTCATGCGAGGTCAGGGTCCAGCCTCTGCACAGGAAGATGAAGTTGGCCCCTCTCGGTGACTGCCACATCTGCACAGTGTCTGCAGTCAGCCCTGCCACAAATGTCAGAGTAATCAAGTGGAGTTTAATCAAGTAAGAACCAAAGGCTGTAGCTATGAACAGCCTCCCTGCTCCACTGTAAATGCAGCTCCAGAGCAGCTCAGCAGTGTTACTGCTGCACAGAGTGCCTGTGGACACACAGGATCCCCACTACCACAGCTTAATGCAGAGCCATGGAATTGTTCAGGCTGGAAAAGAGCTTCGGATCATCCAGTCCAACCATCAACCCAGCACTGCCAAGTCTACCACTAAACCAAACACCCCCCCATGTGCACAGTGCCAGAGACAGGAGCAGGTCACTTTGGGAAGCCTATAGGTGGAAGTGTGGAAGAGGGACCAGGGTGAGCAGTGTGGCAGAAAGGTTCAGAGCGTGCAGGCGTCAGAGCATCTTCTCCATCTTCATTCAGTACTGCAGCTAACACATCGTAAGGGTTGATCCTTTCACCCCTCCCCAGCAGACCTATTTTGCCTGTAAAGTGTTCTGGTTTGCATTTACAGTTCTTTTAAATTGACTTCTCCCTGTTTTCAGGAGATGACTGTGAAGGACGTTAATCCTATCCACAGGCACAGAGCCCATGCTGGGAACACAAACCAGTCCCTCTTGCTGGATGTGGTTATTCCACACGCTTGGTCCCGTGCGTAGGTAGGGATCTGTTTATCTCAAAGAAGGAACATTTGATGGTATTTTAAGAACACTTATCACACCAAAAGCTTTTCCCTATGTGTTTATTTATTCATTTATTCATTAATTCTTCTTTAGTCCTAACAGGCTCACTCCATCGATTGAGAGCTTTGGAGATAAACTGTTCCTGCTGTTCTCTGTGCAGCTGCCCAGAGCATGGGGCAGGCCTGAGGCTCTCAGCTGTAGACCTGATGCCCAAGACTTGCTGCTTTCTGGAGGAGTGTGGATGCCTGGGTGGGTGTCTCATGTCTGGAGCACCCCTGATGGGCTGCCAGGTGCAGAGGAACCACCGTGGTTCAGAGCCTGTCCAAGGCAATGCTGCCCGTGCCATGGAGGACACTTCTGAAGTGTTGATGGGTTGGGGTTGGCTGTGTGGTGAGCAACCAAAGGCAGAAACTGCTTCAGTGCTTCTGGACCACTAATCAGAAGATAAATACAGGGAGGAATTCTCCTTATAACTTGATGGCACTGACTTACCCATCTGAAAGCTCTTACTTATTAAGAAAATCCAAGGCAAAAATAAACACTGAAACTCATGAAAGCAATGCCCACGTCAGAAGAAGGCAGTTCCCATGGAGAAGGTCCCTATGGCTCCTGCACATCCTGCTCTCCTTAGCACAAGGATCACTTCCCAATGCCTGCCCAGGATGGTTCCAGGGGCAGCTGAGGGATTCCAGTGAGGGTACTCATGAGTCTCGGTGTCTGCAGAGTGAACCAGGATTCCTCTCCTGCTTTCCATTGAAGGCTGCATGTGCTGGAAAGAAGCAAAAGCTGTATTTGGTGAGGCAGACACAAGGCTGCTGCTTCACTCTGCAGCCTTACAGACATTTTTCATACCCAGGAGTGATAACAAGTGAAGATGGAGCGCCTACCACAGGGAAACATGATAAATATTTTATGAGCTGTTAAACATTTATTAATCATTCATAGGCAGATGATTAAAAAATTAATACAAAATCTGAAAACGATTTAGGAATGAGTGAGCTTATGCTGACAGATGCAAGGAGCTGCTGGAAGAGGAGGGTTGAGGAAGGAGAAGGCATCAAAGTCCTCTGGGCACAATCCCAGATATTTCATTGCAAATATCACCCAAGCCAAATTCAACAGCTCCTGCAGCTCCCAGGATGGTTCTGGAGGGGCAGGCAGGGACAAGGTCTGCATCCAGGGGTGGACAGGGCTATGGGGCATGTCCACCCCACCACAGCTGGGGTAAAAGCTGCTCTCTAGGGTGCTGACACTGGAAACTGAGGCACAGCTGAGGAGGAAAGTTTAAAGCTGGACCTGTCTCGTGGCACTCGTGTAGCATTGACCCTGCCTGTGATTAAAACCACAGAAATATATTTGAATTAACCAGAAGAGCTAATGTGAGTTTGAACTGAGCTCTTCTTCTCTTCCTGTAATGGTTTGAAACCTGCTG
>NW_008583982.1:0-1100 GCF_000691845.1 Merops nubicus | reverse complement strand
CGGGAGGTGAGAGAACCCCCCGGGGACAGGGCTGGGCTGGGGCTGGGCTGGAGAAAGCTCCTCCTGGTGCTCCTCCAGAAGAAAGTTGGGGTAATCCCCATGTGGCTATGGGCAGAGCTCAGGTGGAGGGGAGGGCTGAGCTTTCTTGCCCCCCAGCTCGCCTCGGGGAGGTGCAGAAAGCCAAATGGGTTGTTTTCAAGGTGTTTGGAGGTTTTTCCTCCTCCTGGGAACTCTGTGGAGTGTGCTGGGGCAAAGCTTTTTGTCTGAGGCACCTCTTGTGTTCTTCTTGGAAGGGTGGCACATGTTCCTCCTGTTCCCTTTCCCATTCCCATTCCTGTTCCCATTCCCAGCCTCCTGTAACCTGGAATCGACCTGGCAGCGGGGAGATCTGACACCTGCCCTCCTCACAGGCCCTTTGCAGCCATCCCTTTTGCCTCCTGGGAGGGCTTTTGTTTTACTAAACCATCCCTTGGGCTCATCCTTCCCTTCCCCAACCCCAAACTGAATCCTTAGAGCAGCACCGGTGGCGTTTTGGGAGCTGGGTACCCGCTGGGTCACTTGGCGAGGTGGAGACCCCAGCAAAACCAAGGGATGGGTTTATTGACTTGCTTTTGTCACCCACAGATGAGTTTTGGGGTTGGCCTGGGGTCCGGGGTGACTTTTCCAGGGCTCCTGTGTGGAGTGTAAATGATTTAGATGGTCTGAGTGTCCTGGGAACCTGGACCTGGCTCAGCAGGGGAGTTACCTGCTGACTGCAGGGGTGGGAACTGGGTCCTGGATTTGGGGTAGTGCCACGTGTTACCTCCCCACTGCTGCTGTAGAGTTGGATCCAGCAGGGATTTAGGGAATGAGCGGGTTCAGCTTCATGGGATGGAGGATTCCAATCCCACCTGGGGTGATTCCAGGCTCCCCATCTCCCCGTCAGGCACCGGGCTGCGGCAGAAACCAGGGGGAAGCAGCAGTGCCCAGCCACACTGAGCACCCTTAAAACCAGGAAAAACAAACTGCAGCCACGTCACCCACTCGGGGGGGAACAAAAGGAGCAAAGAAGCGTGAAAAGTGGCAGGGAGAACCCCCCCTAACCCCCCCTTAACCCCCCT
>NW_008583981.1:0-19396 GCF_000691845.1 Merops nubicus | reverse complement strand
CAGCCCCAGCCACCAACCAGAGAGGCCGACAAGAGTGCCAGCTTCACACGGGAACCCGGAATCTGCCTCCCTGCGCCAGACACGTGATGGATTTAGTGCCAGCTACGACAGACAGACCCTTCTAGTAACTCAGAAAGGA
Source organism: Merops nubicus (assembly GCF_000691845.1). Lineage (NCBI taxonomy): Eukaryota > Metazoa > Chordata > Aves > Coraciiformes > Meropidae > Merops > Merops nubicus. Next base: position 19,257 of record NW_008583981.1, on the reverse strand, counting down.
CTGAGGAACAGTGCATTTTCCTGGGAGATTCAACATTTGGTTCAAAACCTGAAGATAACCTTTCACTGTGTATTTTCTTCCTGCCATCGAATTTTCTAAGAGTGGGGTGGGTTCAGTGTGGGTGTCCAAATGGTATGTGAAAAAACTGTTCCCATGAACATTAGATCTCTCACCTTACACTCCAAATTCTGATCTCAAAAGAACATAACTGTTTCTTACAGGCAAGAGACCTTGTCAAGATGTAGGGCTTTTCGCCTTGATTTTTTGAACCAGTTCTGAAAATGGCAAGCTGGGAGCACATACTTTAACTCCCTCCATGCACTGAGTAGGTCAAATGGGAGCCCAGCTTGGAGCTGCACATGCCACTGTGTGATGACTTGCCTAAAACAGCACTGAATCACTGCACTAATGTCCCAGGTGTATGACTCCTATCTTTAGGACTGAACATTGTTCTTTTTGTATTGTCTTTTTTTTTTTTGTGAAAGGAAGATAGAAATGTGGGAACTCCGAAGAATTATTATAGTAGACCTGCAAATTGTGGCATAGGAAAAAGGAAATGAAAATGAGAGAGAATGCCAGTATTAATCCTACTGAGTGATAACTTCTCAAATAGTAAATGAAAAGACAACAGTACCCGTTGAGTTTATAGCAATTTTTCTTCCAGAAGCTTAGGAACAGATACTGCCTACAGCAAGTCAGATATTTATCCAGTGAAGACAGATCAAATAATGAACTTAAGACACAGGAGAGAACATAAACATTAATTTCTAAGGGTTGTGGAGCTGATTACATGGAGATGAAGCTTTCCAAGACAAGCAACTAGGTTTCAGAATGCTATAAGAATACACTGATAGTCCTGTTAAGACAGGGAGACCAGATGATACAGACTAAGGGTTCTCTTTCAACACAAGCAGTTGCTATATCCCTCCATCCATTTTTTCCCCTCTAGAAATAGAGAAAATATAAAATAAATTGAGATCTAATGACGCTAGGTGATTCTGATATAGGCATGTATATTCCTCAAACAGTTAAGAGCTCACAGGAGAGAAGACAGCTTGGAATTGTTTGGACAGCAGAAGCCAAACAAAGCTGGATGCCAGTCCCATGGTTGTACTTGCTTGTGTCTTTGATTTTAATGGATTTTTATCATCGTTAGGTCTCCTTTTCCAGTTTTGTGGAAAACATCATGCAGGGACAAAGCAATGAGATGGCACTAAAAAAAAATCTCCAACTTCAAAGGATAAAGAGCCTTCGAGATTAATAGTACTGATTTCAGCTATCCTGCATTCCATGATGTTCTTTCAGTTTTCCACCATTTCAGTGCAAAAAAAGCTGAATAGAAACTGCTTCTGAAAACACCCAAGAAGACAAGATGCCTACAACAGGGACAAAAGCTGTCACCTGAGCTTTGTTTCATGGGGAAACATGACATTGAAATAGAGCTTTTGTGATGCAGTGTTTAACTTATCAAGACTTGTCTTCTTCAAGGTATGAAGCTTCATTTAACAATGATCTTAAGTTGAAGAAGCTACTTTTCTATATTTTGAGGTGAGCATGGCCTGTTAAATAATAAATTTAGTGAATTGATTATCATTTGCAGGTAGTTATTTGTTTCCTACCACTTTCCTCAGTTTGATCATGACGACTCAAATTCAAACATCAGGAACTGTGCCAGTTACAGAACCCATGTTATCAAGTTCCTGGTCCATCACTTACACAATCCCTAGAGTTAGAATGTTGCCTCCAAAGGAGCTGTTGCCTGCTAGAGAAAAAGCTCATTTGGTCACAGGTCTATTGTTCACACAAAACTGTGTAAATATGAGTAAATCAGGATTCTAGTAGTTCTTGCCTCCAAGCAAATCACCTTTGTTTTCTTGCCCATCAAACATGCCCGCTTACATCCACCATCTCTCTCTGCAGTACTAAAGCTCCTTCCCTTTGAAACTTCATGACTAAAGCTGTCTTATTTTTCCATCCGGACTGGGAAAGCATATCAAGGTTTCTTAATATACTCACCACTTCCCTTCATTTGTTTCCTTTTTTAAGAAAACATTTCATCAAGATGAAAGTAGATTTTAACATAATCAAGTATTTTAAACACTGGCTCTGTTCATATAAATATATTTTTAAAAGCAACAACAAATTACACAACAACAACAACAAAAAAACACAGAAACAAAAAGAAAAAGGGGAAAAAAGGGAACACTTGGAGTTTTCTCCAAATTAAGATGAAGGAGACAATCAAAATATTTTTTGTGTATCCCTGCTTGTGATGCAAAGGACAACTCAGCTGTAAAATTAAACAAAACTTCTTCTTCAGAAGAGATAACTGATGATTGCTACAAAGCACAGGAGGTTACAACAGCTAGAAGGCTAACAAACAACTGTTCTCCTATACAATACAATTATGTTGAATTAGATCACCTTTTCATACAAAAACAAAGTATCAAGAGCAAAAATTGATCCTTTGGAAATACCAAATTAATATTTGGAAAAAAAATATCCAAAGCATAATTTCCAAACTTTCATAAAGCAGCACAGATGATCTGAGTATGTTCACATTGTATTCATACACATAAAATCCATCCAGGCAAACTTCTTACTAGCTACTCAAAGTGCAGACACAGGTTCTATTTGTCTGCACAGATTGTTTTCATAAAGTGATGCATTCAGCTTTATACATTATCCTCAAACATCTCATACTTGATGTATTAGATCTCAAACCAAAAAGGACATATACAGACAAAATGCATGAATTCCAAATATAGCATATAGTCTATAATTCAGCTAAGAAGGTGACCTAACACTTCACAAACCAAATTTAGCTATGCTATAGCTTGATTTTGCCTACTTCTATTCAAGTAAACCTTTTTTTCCTGATCTTTCAAAGGAGCAAGCATACAGGGAAGAGTGGAAACGGGCTGTTTAAAAATATTATACCAATATCACTGACACTATTTTTAAGCTGTTTTATTTAGAATGAACTATTTTTAAAGCTGATGCATTTAAAAGCAAATTTACTTAATTTCTACAGCAGTCATAAAATAAACATCTAAATTATCTGACTCAGTTAAGAAAGACTACATTTAGAAGTCTACTTTTTACACAACTTCAGAAAAATTCTTTTGTTTCAGCTGCTCCAATGTCTGGCACTATTAATAAAGAAATTAATAAGAATAAAAAACGGTACTGGGACCTCCTACTTTGAGTCACCTTCAGATAAAAGATGCCTGATCATTTTTGTGTACAGGCCAAATACCTGTCATTACAGCTCAACAATTTCACTCAAGGAGTCTCTACATATTTGCAGATGAACAATCATGCTTGAAATAGCCAGCAGGTCATAGAATACTAAAAGACACCACAGCTAAGCAGGTTTAGCCTGACAGATTACTTGCTCTTTAAACTGATCATGTTTTTTACTATGTAACATTTTTCTCTACATACAGGCATTGATTTTGAAAAATGCAAATATTTTATGCTATGCCACTCTGCAACTATGCCAATAGCACATATGTTAATAAAATATCTGCATTTGCAGGCAGCCTATTACATATTAAGTGGTCATATGCACAGGAAACTCATTTCACATCTAAACACAGTAAAATAAAAGTAGTTGATAAAAGCTGATCAAGGGTAAAAAGGAAAAATAATTGATTTAGCAATCTATTTTCAGTTGCTTCAATTAATAAATATCCAAGTTCACAGTTTTTGATTTTCAAATCCGAAATACATTTGGGTTTAGAATATGAGAAACATTCCCACAAAAATTACTATCCTTCAAAACCGTGCTACAAAATTCCTGTGCAATGTTGTACACAGTACAAACAATATGCTCTCTTCAAAGCTCAGGTCCCTAAAAGCAATGATTCTTAGAAGCAGCTAATAAAATTTTATTTTTTTTAGATCTTCCAAAAATGTTTCTCCCCGTCACAAATCCTGAAGCCTGCTACAGTCAATTGTCTGACACACCTATTTTTCTCCCTCACAAGAACTGCACAATGAGATCTAATATTAAAGACAGGGTCATGCATGTAAAATTCTTTAACTGTTTGACAAGTCATGTCCTTTCCATGAAATTGCTCATTTAGCCATCAAGTGACTATCACCTCCTGAGATGCATGTACACCAAAGCCAGCCTATAGCAAGAAATTTACAGAAGAAAGAAAGGTATAGGAGATAGATTAAGGATTAGAACAGAACATGCAGCTTCTTTTTATATCATGTTAGATTTGTGTATACAGCAACAGAGAACTCTTCACCAGAAGAAAACTGGTGCTACTTCATTAATTTTAGAGGATTCAGAAACAATACTCTAAAGACTCATTTAGTGCATAAACCCTTCTGTACACAAAGTCATAGCACTGAGGGAAGGAGTACAAAGCTGTGGATCAGTAGCCTCTAAAGATTATGTCTAGTTCTTCTGTCTGTAACTTTTGTTAGTCATTTAGCCAGTTTCCATGGACCAAATGAAGAAATTTTTCTTATCATCTTAACTGCTATGCAAGCTGGTGCACTTACATGCAGCTTTAGTGCTTACATTACTTTAGACATGGAACTGCTAAGAATTACCATGATCACTGTAAGAACAGCACCATTTCAAGATCCAAAGGAGTTGTTTTTTTTTTTTTTTTTAATTATCCTTCCCTTCCTTCAAAATATTTCTCTTGAAAACAAAAAAAGTTGTGTTCCCTCATGTTGAAAGTGTAGAATAAACTTCTCATGTGAGTGCACATCACTGTCCCATTAAGGATCTTCTGTGAAAGCCAAGAGAAAATACACAGCTACCCCCCCTGATTGAAAGTCCTGTTTATCATCTGACTAAATGAAGCAAAGGCCTCCACTCTGGCAAATAAAGGAGAGCCAGCTTTACTGCATCATGCTGACTTATGTTTGCTGTCAGTCCTCATCAGGCCACAGTGAAGACCACTAGGCAGGGTAAAAATTTATATATATATATATATATACACACACACTGTAGACCCAACCTTTCTGACACGATACATTTTTTAGTTTTATTAAAGCAATAAAGAACCAAACAAATGCATTAGAAAGAAGAAAAACAAGCCACACAGCCTGGAAGAGGGTATGTTCGTCAAGGTTGTACTTCCTTTTTCATGGTAACAGGTGTTTCCACTTTGAGAAACTATGCTTTTAAAGAATAACACTTTGAGCATAAATGTAAATCAGTTCACCTTCACAGTAAGTTTCCTGTTTAATTTAATACTACAAATATTATTAAATACCACAAAAATGCAAACAACAGGAGAACTTACGTCTTTTTATCCCAGAGGATGCAAGTCTGTAATACTCCAAATGGGTACAAAAAGTCTAGTTCTGACAGCTCTGAACCTGAGTGCAGGTTTATGCTGCTGTCACAGCTGTTTGGTTCCAGTTTCCAGGGTGTAACTCAGCAAAGGGTTAACAGCAAAACACAGCCATACTACTGTGCTCACAAGGACAGCTTAAACCCTGTTCAGCTTAAGATGATGGGAATCTATTCACGTATGTTAAAAAGAAACTAGTTCAAAACTTTAATATAAGGAATCTCATAATAACATTAAGTAACATCAAGCCAGGCAGTATGTAATTATTCAGATCTTTGAATACTACTACTCTGGTAGGGTTCAACCCTCTGGGGTTTTTTTCCAATCCTCAGGCACAATTTGTACAGGGCCCAGGACCCTTCAGTTCCCTCTGACATCAGACAGACTGCCTAGCAACACTGATTCCTTGAAGTCTATGCTGGAGTATGGATTATTTATGAATTTAAAGGAAGAGTAGCACCTATTTGCTAAGTAAACTCTGCCTCCTGAAGCACTTGTGAGTTTCATTAGCAACAACCCTTTCCAATGCAGGCCAGAGCCAACTCACTTAAGAAACCAGCAAGCATTCCTTGCACAAATGCAACCCATCATGGCATAGCTACAAGCTATTTTAACATCTCATTCTTTGGCTTTGGTATTTAAAGGACTTCAGCTCTTTCAAGACTAGGGCAAACTAACAGAAGCAGCATAAATATATAATTGTGAAAAAGACAAACCTTTACATGAATCATCCTCAATGGGCTGCTTGAAAGCCGTTATGTCATTGAAAGTGCAAAGAAATAAAACCACTTTATCCTGCTCATTTCGAATGGGAGCAATTTTCACAAAGAACCAGACAGGTGTTCCTGGAAACAAAAGTATCAAAAAGTTGGTCAGTGGTAGGCAGAACAGTGAATGTACTAATTTAGCTGTTTACACTTCAAAATAAGCCATGTGTAAATGTTACTTTAATGTTGGGGTTTTGCAAACATCTATTCAGAAAAATGACAAAGCAGCAAACAAGAGTGTTAGTTAAGTTCTCTGCCTCTGATGAGCTTTTTAATCTTCAGGAATCACTTGCTGTTGCTGGGCTTCATCGGCAAAGTGATTGCTTGAACTTACAACACATTTTGTGATCTCCTGAAAGAAGAATCCCATGTACCTGCAAAGCATGTACACAACAGAGTCTTGTAGGCCTGGAGAACGGGCCAGCTGTGCCTAGACCATATCCATAACACAGAGCCTCAACTCAAGACAGCATGACCAGCCTGGTTAACCCTACACCCCTCTGCAGAGAGCACCATCCCCTAACAACAACATCAGCCTATACCCAGCTTCAAGAGCCAGGCTCTGAGAGCTCTGGTCTAGTCTGGAAATCTTCTCTTGCTAGACAAATCCTTTGCAAGCTGCCTTTCAGCTTGCCCTGTCCTGAGCCTGCTCAGTCATGCTAGTGTGAAGCAAGACTCCACTGAGTTCAGGATAGAACAAGCCATCAGGACCAGACCACGGGCTGTGGGTGGGAGTAAGTTGTACTGCATAAAACTGTAATTTTCTAATTGCTTTAGCAGATAAACTGCTAATGAAAACTCCTTGATTAGAGTCTGCACACCACAGAAAAAGATGATCCCTTCAGACGCTGCTGTAAATTTTCCTTGACATCCATCCACACAGATCACCTTGAGGAGAGAAACTGTCAGTCAGTCCTGCCTTTATCTCTGGCAGTTCTGCTGAGGTGGCTGAGAAGATCCTAGTGATAGCAAGGAGGTTCCATGTAACAGGACACTGTTTACCACTTTTGTTTCACAGGATTCACCACACTGATTTTAGTGATATCTAAGTATAAGCTGATTGGAGGGCTCACAACAAAGCTGTTGGCTCCTGTATGTCATAACACAGCCTCCTTGAAGAATTTGTTAGTCTGAAGTCTTAACTTTGGTCATAAAAAGATCACTCCTCCTCCATCTGTGACTTATATGGTAATCTGGAGACTCCAGGCTTGGACCTGCATGGAGCTTGCACACAAGTTTTGAAACTGGCCCTACAACAATGATGAAATGTCCTTCAACAATGACGAAAAAACTCACCATTGCCTTTTCAAGCCTAAGACGTAAGAGCAAAGAGAGGATTCAGGCTTGTTTGCTGTGAGCAGCATTTCTCGAGCGTTCCTTGTGAGCTGTGTTTGAAGAGAAGGGTCTACGTATCAGAGCCCGATATAAGATGTAAAAATCAGCAGGGTTTTGACTATCTGGGGAAGTGTTCTGCCAATGACTAGGCCTAACAGGAACGACACAACCAGCAGGAAGAGAAACCATTAAGCAGACTGCATTGTAAGCAAAATCGTCGTAACGTGAATGACCGCCAGGGGTACAAACAAGTCAAACAGCTCGTATAGAATTGACGCCACCCCCAATGATCCCAGAAAAGACATAACTCAGCCCACAACAGGTGGTATGAACAGAGAACCAAGGTTTCCCATAGCTGACAAGGGAAACAGCCAGACCAGAAAGCTAAACATATACGACACAGGTGCCCACATGGCGACTCTCACCCGATCCACCCGCGTTCACAAAGGTCTAAACAGACCAGGGCCCAGCTCCAGGAGAGTCAGGAGGTCTGCCCTGAACCAGGCAGCTCTGGGGAGTGCACTCCACAGACAGACACTCCTGACTCCCTGCCAGTGGTCCCAGCTTTTATCCCCCAGCAGACCCCTGACCTTTGTCAGCTCAGTGTGGGACCCCTGGGGCTCATTTCCCTTCTGGCTCTCCCTGCAGGGCCGGCCGCACCCTGGGGGGAAGCTCTAAGGCAAACTCACCCCTCTGGATGAAGGGCTGTGGGAATCACCCATATGGCAACCCTAATTCGGGGCTCGGGGTTCAAACCCCAGCATTTCAGGAAGCCAGAATAAATAGCACCACATATAATTTTTGTCACTTATGCAGGAAAGCTGATTTTAGAAAGAAAATAAATAGTCTTTTAAGATCATCCTTTTTCAATCACAGGACCCTCCCCTCTAGGCTAGAGGACAGATTGCCTTTCACCTAAATTGGTCAGTATTTTAAAATTAGTTACTACATGATGTATTTCATGAAATAATTAGCTCTAACAAGGGCCATTTGTGCTTCCTGACTTGTCAAATGGTCACAAGGAGACCTCAGGTAGTTCACGCATTACTGTTCAGCAAAGCAAGAAAAGGCAGCTTTTTTCCAGCTATGTTAATACAACAGAGGTTGTTACTACCAGTGCCTTCACCTGGCTGTCTCCCAGCTTCTGTGCTTAACCATCTTTTCTGGCCACAGAAAGCCAGAGCACCTCCAAGACCCATGGACAACTTCCATAAATGAAGTCAAATTCTTAAGGCTCCCACTGTGCCTGCATAGCACAGGCAGTTTCAAACCCTGGCTGAGATTCCATACCATATGTACAGCCACCTCTATAAACAGCAGGGTGTATGATGCATGGAGGCCTCTGCTCAAAAACTAAAGAAAACCAGATGGAATCACTGATGGCCATTTCTGCAGTATGCCTGCATGGCAGAAAGTATTCGGGGTCAATACTTTTTTTTTTTTAAGACTTTGTATTGCTGAACAACCTCTTCCAATAATTTATGGGCAAACAAAAATGCTAAATTAAAGATTTAAAGTAACTGTGTCAGTAAAATCCGCACCAACTTGCTAATGAGCTTAGAAGACTGCCACAAAGCAGCCAACAGCAATTTTCAAGACAGTAACACCCTTTACACTGCCCTTTCTCAAGAGCTCCTAAAATTGCCGACCTCCATTTCTTCTTGTCTACTTGTTTTTCCAATCTTCACATGTGAACTATTCTGAGGCTGATCAAATCCCAGTCTTGTTTTTACCCAGACTCCTTGGTGACTAATTGCTTTTTATACTATCCCCTTCAACATCCTTCACTAACACTGCAACTTTTTCATTAGCCAGGACCTCCACCTACAGCTTTCCTTTTTGATCTCTATCTACATGCACTTGCTTTTCTGACTAGGGATTTTTTGCCCTTCCCCAAACCTCACAGTACTAACCTTCAAACCACTGAGCCTGAATTACATACTTGGCTTCGTCTCTGCCTCTCACAGCTCTGAAAATGTTATTACCCTGCTTTTGAAGATGCTGTACACATTACAGAAACAGAAAGGATTCAATTCACCCTCTTAGTCTGGCTCTCAGATGCATGCTGTCATCGTCCATTTATGATTATGGTATGATATGTTGTTGCCCCTTTTTTCTTCCCTAACATTCTGAATGTAGCAAGAGGAAACACTTTCCCCAATAACCTGTAGAAGGCTGCTGCAGGGCATGGAGCTCCTATCAGCAGGGTTCTTACTTTCTTGCTCCTTTGACTCTTATTCTTGTACTGTGTTATTTATAGTAAAAAAGGGAAACAAAACACTGTTTTACCTAAAAACAAGTGTAGATCTTAGTGATCTGCCTCATAGGCAACCATGAAGAGTCAGATACCCTTGACAGCTAAAAGTAGGTGATTTTGATGACTGTCACTATTTGGGTACCCTTAGAGTTTCCAGAGTGTCAGAGTGCCATGAACAGGGTGTATTGCAGGGAAGAGCATAAAATCAAGGTGGCACACACAGTCTATGTAAATCATGTTCCAGTTCTGGATCTGCAAGTAACACAGCAACAGCAGAAATAAGGAGATGGAAAACTCTGCCAGGCCATGTATCTGCTTCCCCAACATTATTCAGTATTTTTCTCTGTATTGTGCTCCCTGCCACCTTGTCATACTCTTTTGTGAATAGGAAACAAGTGGATTTAAAAATAGAGTCATGAGGTGAGTGCTCACAACGGTGGGTTACACAGGCTTTCCACACTGCTCTGCAACCAGAAGCTCATTCAGAGCAGAACTGGGATCCAAACTGCGAACACACTGAAAGGCTCAGCTAAGATGTGACTGTGCTCAGCTTTTTTCCTGCATACTGGTTTAATTATCAGAAGAATTTTACTTTTTAAACATTAAACAGTTTATTTAACTATTAAACAGGAAAGCTCAAAGCATAAACCACTTATAAATCAGGTCGGAAACTAGAATTTCAATCTCCTACAGGCAGCCCTCATACTCTTGGTGTCAAAGCGGATGTCCCTGCTCAGTCAAACAATGACTACTGACAAGAGACACAAACAAGTTCATTTTAATAAAAAATGTGATTTTTCAGATTCAGCCTATGGGTTATTCAGACAGTGAAGTTGCAACATGTTTCAGAGCTCTCGCAGTGAAACAAGAGTAACTCCTCATATGCTCCCAGTCAGCATTGATGTACAACCACACAAAAACTGTTTACCAGTGTTTCCAACAATACATCTACTTTCATTTACATTTTGTGTTCAGTCCTGCAAGCTCTCTTGCTGGTGAAGTTCAATGATAATGCCAAAGCACAAACAAAGAAGTAAACACTCATGAGCCACATTGGCTTCTGCCAGATTTGGAATCAACAGTGAAAGGATCCAGAGTTTGTCTAATGGCATAGCACCAATCCTGCTAGAAAAGGGAATGACATTTCAAAGCTGGAAGAGAAGCCGTGTGAACAACTGGGAGGAAATGAAAGTCTACAACAAACTTCTGACAGTAGCCATAGGACCAGCCTGTCTCATGGTACCAAAGTTATGTAGCCAATTCCAGAATTAACAGATGCAGCTCTTAATAGTCTTCACTGGCCTGAGCACAGTACTTATGGTGCTGCCTTATAGACAAGACGATGTTAAAAGCTGTGATTCAAGCCCCAAGTCATCTCCAGACTAACACATAGTAAATGTCTCCACATATTATAATTTCCCATCTGTAACACATGCACTATCATCTCTTCCCTGTCCTCTTTTCCAGTCCTATGTATTTCAACAATGTTATGTTCAGCCCCTTGCTGAGCAGGAAGACCAGCACTTGACATACTATTTAACTTTGGCTGAGGTTCTTCAGATATTCTCACAGTATCAAAGTGAATGAGATGTTAAGGGTCTACTCCAGCTTCTCCCTATGAGCATACTGATGACCTCTCCTTTATTTTTCCATCCTGTCAAACCAAAATAGGCTACAAGGAAAATCAAAATCACTATGTTCCTTCCCCATACCTCAAATCATTTAACCAGAGTTCAGCTGTTCTTCAAAACTACTGAGAGTACATTCTTTAAATAAAATTGAAATATGCAGGGCTTTTTTTTCCCCAAAAAAAGTAAAACAACATTTGCTTTTAAATATAATGAAAAAAAAAAAAGTTTTGGCAATTCAGCCAACATCTTCACTGCCCTTGCTGAATAAGGTAAGCTTCCTCAAAACAGCACAACCTCTGCAGTGCTTGGCAATATCTCAAACAGCCATCAGACAGGTAATGCCCCAAAGGTCAAGCAGCATGGAAATGAAAACGATAGAAGCACGTGCTGTGTCTCTACCAACTCCTACTTGCAGTGATGCAGACAGCAGGACCTCAGTTATATAAGCAGGATAGCTGATCATTACAGATCACCCCTTTTGGGGTTTCACTTATGCCCAGGTACTTGGCATGAGATTATTTCTGTCCATCCCACACAGGCTGAATAGTTTGTCCAATATCAAATTAGCAAACCAGTTGATGAGGTGTTATCAGAAAGAATCAGGCAAGCCACTATGTCCACACAATTTATAACTAGGAGCACAAGGAGCCTGTGACATTTCATCATGTAAGACAAGGAGCAAAATTCTTCCTGCAGACTCTGCCTTCCAGCAGAAAGTATGCACTGAATGAGAACAAACCAACTCAGTCCGTAGCTCGCTACTCTCTGCCAATACTAACAGACCTCAAAATACATTTTCAGCACTTTCAAAGCTGTTATGTTCATGTCTTCCACATCTGGTGCTGCTGTGCCCTGGCAGTTAATGCTTCTAAAGGTCAGATCTTTACATGCTAAGATAAGGAAAATCAGCTTTGGTCCCCAAAGGTGGAATCACTACGCACAGGTATTATCCTAGGACACTGAAACAACACAGCAGGGAAAAGGTTCAGCACACAAACTTGTACTGCAGCAGCACTAATATGGTTTACTCGATTCTGAGTTTTCTGACGAACAGAAAGTGAGGATAAAGAAGGGAAAAACACAGGAAAGTCTTGAAATACTCTCCCCATTTACCTCATAAAATAATTAAGGATTACTACTGCGAAGTCTTACTGCTCTGCATGTCTGAGGAGATGACAGCAGGTTTTGCTTGCCAACACATTTGAAGTTGATGAGATCAATGGGAATTATCAGTTTTATAAATCCAAAGTATTTAGATTTGACCTTGCTGAAGGTAACTGAACTCATGCAGACGGATTCCACAGAAGAGGAGATGCAGATGCATATAGTGCTCAACAAATATGGAGCTAGATTTCCATGGGAGGCTCACGAGGACACATACCACTTTACTGCAACACCCTCATTCTTTCCTACTTCCAGTCCCATGCAATGATTTGGTTTAGCAAAGATTTCCATTTAGAGACACTCGAGGCACAGCACACACAAACAGGAGTGGTTCTAAATTGTTTTAAAAAGTAGCAGTTTTAAGAAATTCTCCCTAGTGGTAAGCAATCACAGGTCTACCACCCTGAAGTGAATTTTGCTCTCTATAAATTAGAGTAGGGTTGTTTGTCCACTTATAACCTGTGTAGAAAGCACTGATCCCAAAGCTAAATGCAAGCAGAATTTGCCAAATCACAATCTGGGGCTTATTTGTCATTTTTTGACATCTAAAAGCCTTCTAATACACCGTGGGGCAATGGTGCATGTGTTAAAAGAAAAAAAAAGTCCAAGGAAACAAAACAAAAAACCCCCCACAAATATTCATAGTATTACATTTGGTAAAAATTCAAGCACACAGAAAACCAGGGGAATGAACCCCAGCAAAGTGGAAGTGAAGCTCAGCCTTTGGGACTCCCACCATAATATATGTATTTAGACAAGAGCTACTGCTTATCCAAATCAGTTTGCAGTGTGCAAAGTAACTACCTGCAGCCAACCCCTTTGGCTGCTGCCATTCCACTGGCCCCACCTGTAGAAAACCTCCAAGAAAAAAACTTTTAAAAGTATCTTCTCACTCTCCACAGCACAGCAATTGGAATGTCTTTGCCCAGACAGAGGACACTTGATGATTCTTTATAACTCTTCACACATTTTAGTTTTGAAGAGTCCAACCCACTTCGGATTTCCTTCCACTGAAGCAGATCAAGCACTGCATAGAAAGAGGGGCTAGATTTCAAACGGGCACTGCCTCTTTAAAGGCAGACAGAAGCAAGTAAATGTGTATTTTTACAAAAATTTATTTCAGCAATCATGGCAACAAGTGCATCTAGAAGAAGCCTGCTTTTGCACTGCTTGTAACTGAGACCTATGCTCTAGATGGAAAACCAGGCAACAAAAGTCCCAGTTTAATTTACTGAGAGATGTTAATTTATGAGGTTGACCATAAAGAATGAAAATCCAAAACACAGCTGTCAGAAGTCTCATAAGAAGTTAGATGTTTAAGCTGCATCAGTTCAGGGATATGACAAAAACTAGATACAAAATATTTTCTAATATATTAGGCCATATCCTTTGTTGCTGTAAGCTAACATAACTCCACTGATTTCAGGGAGACTCAGCAATGTTTTGATTTTCCCATATAAAAATAAACAATACTTCCAGCATCACTGGACACTCACATCTAATCAAACAATTGAACTGAAGCTCTCACATGAAATTACTGTCAACCTGTCTGTAGTCTTTTAGAAGTCCAGATTAAAGAAAGCTTTCACTTGGTCTCCTTCTAGGTATGACCACGAATTGCCACTGAATGCAAGGGGATAGCAGCAGAGCAATGATGCCAAAAATCCGGTGGCTGTGCACCTGCTTGCTCCAATTGCTTCCAATTATCCTGAAGGAGCTTTACTGTTTCAGGAAGCAATTATTCCAGAGAATAACAATGATCATTGCATATCTGAGTAATCAAGGGCCTAGCCCAAACAACCAGTAAATCTCTACCACATCTTAACTTCAGGTTCTGAAAAGAGAGGATATACTCACTTTTGGATGTAGGGAGGGCAGGCCAGAGAACAGGGTGGCCAGGGCAAAGACTGGATCCATAAATGTAAATTTGATGAAGGCAGAAAATTGTATCATTATTCTGCATACTACAGCCTATATTGTTTCTAGAGTCACAATGAAGCTGGCAGATATACTGTACCTAACAACATCTGGATTGGGTATTCTTATCAGACAACCAATGAAATGCTAGCACTGGGTCACCACCATAGAGACTGCTATGTGAAAACAAAGTGTATCACTTCTAGTAACATTATTAAATGTCTCAATCTATTGTTGACATATCTTGTGTAAGATCAGGACAAAACTGTTACTCAGAGATGAGAGACATGACTGCTGCTCATGAAGATACAAGATGAAGATTGACCTGCACTAGCAACATCACAATTAACATGAAACTCCTGCTCTGTTTTCCTTTTTCCCACTGAAAGGACAGAGATTGTACTGTTCAAACAGCTAGAAGTATATTAAATGTGCAGGCTGCGGAAAATGTACCAGTTAACAAACAACACAAACGTGGAAGAAAAACTTGTTATTTATCATGACTGTTAGTTTATATGGAGGGAGTGGACAGGTAAAGAACAACAAAAATCTATTTCCTGTCTAATTTGAAGAAGAAAAATAGAATGAGGGACGAATAGAGAGACAAAAAAAAAAAAAAGGAAGAAGAAGAAATAAAAAAATAAAACAGAGCAGGAAAGAAAAGACATCTAACAAAATTCAGGGTGCTTTCCAAACCCTTAAAACTGAGAGTAGGTAGAAACCAATCACGCTCACTGTCCAAGCAGGCAACTGCCACAGTTGCAGGCAGAGGTAAGGTGACCACAAAGGCAAGAGCACTTAGCAGTCTGGGTGCCAAGTGACTGCTAAACCAGGCAATGTTTTTCTGTATGTGGCCTACTCTTGAGAAAAAGCTCCAGGTATGCTCAGTTACAACTCTCTAGTGTTATTAGTTAGTCTCTGTTACATTAGTTAATATATCTCTAAAGCTACAAATTTAACAAACATAAGAGCACTGTGTTTTGTTAAACTCAAAAGCAAGCTCTGTGTTTTATTTTTTCCCATGCCCATGACCCTCTGTGCACACAGCAGAACCATCACAGTTCTGTTTTTCGGCATGTTGCACAACACAGCTTCTGCACAGCTGGACTTTCTTCCAGCCTTTCCTCAGGGAAGTGCACAAGTAGGAAACATTCCTCACAGTTACCTTGCTTTATTTTTGCATAAAAGACAGTGGCCCCAGGCTCTACTACAGGCCATATGCTGCAGCAATGACAGGAGAATAGCTGCATAACCCCTTGGTGCCAAATCGCTGTTAACTAAGAGAGAATTCCAGAGCTTCCTAGATCCCATGTCCACAGCTTGTTTATTTACTTGGCTTTTGATGCATAGATGCGAATTGCATATGGTCCCTGTGGCCACTAACTAAGCTATGAACAGAAATCACCTTCAAGAAATGAGTAAACACTGGAGGCGGGTAACATTAGAAGGAAAGAAGCACAAAGCAAGGCTATTCAGATACCACACACAGCTTTTCAAATTACTTTGACCAGAAAAGCTGGGCTCCAAGAAGAGTCCTGAGCAATGGCACCATATCAGAGGTCATGATGCTTTGAACAGGCTAAAAAGAGAAGAAAAAGACTACAAGAGAGAGGAAACAAAAATCTCTCAACGATTTTTTTACCTCTCTAAAAGATAACAACAAACAATTACATGTACTTTGGCACCACCACTTCTTAGAAGAACAGATAAATTCTGAAAGAAAATAAGCAGCTCCACACATCCATAGGTCAGCACTAGCATACATAAGTATTCTCTTTTAGCTTTTGTGAAGTGCCTGTTGTTTTCTCATAAAATTCTATCAGTACTAGCTGGTCATTTCGAAAGAAATAACAATGATTCACACAGATAGATTAGATAAACTTTCCCCAGAAAACTGATCTAACAAGGAACAAAGCAACAATGAGGTTAACTGTAAAAAATTACATCATAGAAGTTTTATATTATATTTTGTGGTTGAAGTCTCCCATGCCTACTAATGCAGAACTGATCAAATTGATCATCACAGCTGTAAAACGAAGGAGCTGCCAGCAGGATGCTCCTGCAAGGAGAAGCTTCTCCTCTGTATACAGACACCACCAGCTTCACGAGCAGAAGGCAAAATTGTGAAGAGCAAAATCAGTTACATAATGGAGACTTTCAGCTTAATGTTTGGCCAGGCTGAAGACTTCAGTGCACACTTCAGATGGCATTAAGTAGATGGAAATAATGGTGCTATGGCATAGTCCACACAAGATGGTGCAAGAAGTTTTGGGCAAGCAGTTCATCTGCTGACCTGTGTAGTTACAGACTGAAATTCCTAGGAAAAAATTGTATCCAAATTAAGGAATTTTTGTCCAAAACAAAAGACAGTTTCATCTGAAAACATCAGAAATAGTTCAGCTTCTAAAGTAAAAGTTGGGTTCTTTTTATTCCAAAACTGCATCTAAGTACCGGCTTTGCTATATGAATTTTTTAGAAATTGAAGAAGTACGTGCTCTGTAACAGAAGCCGTTTGCACAAACCTAGCCTGTGTTAGCATTGCTGATGGAATCTTGAGTGTTGTCTTAAATCATCACACACAAATTGCTCTGAACGTCAGAACAAATTAAGGGTGTCATCTGCCTCCCTGAGTGACTTTCATCCCTAATGTTCTCATTTCTCCCTCGTAGGTCGACTGGTAGAACTGGTGCTTATGCAGCCCTAGATAAAGCACAGTCCTCCAGGCTGACAGACTTCCAGTTTACACTGTAATTTAAAACAACACTACACACCCATGTTAACAAATAAACCAGTCACAACTACTTACTGTTCTTCTTGTACATCAAGATTTCGAAGGAGTTCATCTCATAGTTCTCAAATGTTTGCCGGACCTTGTCGATTGTATCTTTGTCTGTCAGCTCTCCATACATGAAACTGCAAATAAGGGGAGAAATTCAAGTCAGATACTAGACAAAGACACAACGGCATTTGTTTACAGTGTGAAGAGAACCTATTTAGAAATAGCCCTTCTTTGATTTTATTTCACCTGGAAAGCGTATTTCACAGACATTTCACAGCCCCAGGAGATAAAAGACAAAACTGGAATAAACAGATTACTTTCTTCTCAAGCAACAAGCACAACAAGAGAAGCTATTTAACAGAAAATAAATCTGCTCTCAAATACCTGCAAGTGCTGCTTTTTTGCATAACTTCTGCTCTGTGATATCCTGATAGCTTGCAAAATCCATCGTTGCTGTAGACAATGGGCCAATCCACTATCTGGGCATTACCCAAGACAAAATTAGTATCTGTTTGAAAGAGCACATGAGTTAGACATTAGACAAGCCTATGGTTGCATTAGAGGAAATGCTCATATCAGGACCCAATCTCGATTTCTTCCATCTCTGCACAATTTTTCCCAGTTACTATTCCCACTGCAGTCAACAGAATTATTCCCCGTTTTAATTTTAAGTATATTCTTATTTTTTTAAAAAAAATATTACTAACGCAAAGCTTATGAGGATGGTTTTGTGCAAATGAAACACGTGAGGGTTAAGCAGGTAAAATTAATCTCTTGACTGAGGACAGAATCACCAAAGTCTTTCCCTCTGTGCCACATGCTCTGATCCACCACGACACTCAGTTTGAACCTGAAGCCTCTGACACATGAACAGAACAGCACACGAGCAATACTGCTCCTCTCTGAATGCAGACACAGTGGCTCCTCTCAATGCTGCCTTCCCTGCTGGCCACACCAGCTCAAATACTTCTTGTGTGACGTGTACGGCGCAGTGCTCCAAACCAGACACCAGACAACTAGGTTCAGGACTTACACCAGTAAAAGAATTTTTTGTTTTCTCTACAAGCCAGAATGAGTTTCAATCAATCAGGGAAAAAAACTGAGCCGGACTGACGCCTCCCTTCTCACTGGATGTGTGTGTTCTGCTTTTTTTAGGGTTGCTATCTCATTCACATTATGAACATACTCAGTGCTGGGCCCAGATCTTGCTTTTCTCTGCTGCTTTGGCTCTTGTGCAGTCGACTAACTATACCTGTACCAAGACAGACAGCACTGCTGTCCGGGCACTGGCAGGCAGGAGGAGAGGGGGGCTCCTTTCACAGCTCCAAAGCCCCCCTGGCTTTTGAAAGGAAGGCTAGCCAGCCACATGAGATTGAGGCATTCACTCAAGGGGAGCCTTTAAGGGAGTCCACTACACCATCTACTTTTCAGGATCTACCCCCAACTGCTCAAACATACCTAGCTGTCATTAACGCTTCCTGAAACCAAGAGACACAAAGATAACATTTTACCTCTCAGGTGCAAAGAGTTTTCTTTATTTTAACTTACCCTTTCAAAATCTTTTCTCTCATTGCAAGCTTCGAGTGGGTTCAAATAAAACATTCCTGGAGCTACCTAAATTCATTGCTCAATCCCATGAACGTGATTAAGTGTATCTTTATATGCTCTTTAGAATGAAATACACCAGTACTATATCTTCAGGACATTTTAACTGCTTTGTTTCTCACAGCCGCCTTTAAATACCATTGATTTTGCTAAGCTGAAGTGCTTTGTTCCAAAAATGATATGTCTTTTATCTCTTCCTAAGAATAAGTAAGCCAAGACATTTCTCACTGCTAAAGCAAGCACTTTTGAGTGTCCGTTATAAATACGACATTGTGCCACGTTAGGATATTTTTTAATTTTCAGGAAGTACAAAAAAATGACAGAAAAAATATACATTCATTCCTTCTCACATCTCCCCTTCTCAAAAGGTAACTTACTCTTCCCTCCACTTCCTTAAGAGCTCCTTGAAGAGCTTCTATTCACATAGGCAGTGGCCTTCCTTTCACACTTAAAGGTAGGAGTCAGAGAGTTGTAG
>NW_008583980.1:0-2628 GCF_000691845.1 Merops nubicus | reverse complement strand
CAGGCTGAGCACCAGGAGGAGGCCACTTGCGTGCACCATCTCTGCAGCAGGCCGGCAGAACGCTGGGGTACCTGGCACTCACTTCCCGCAGGGCTCTGCCGAGGTGCCCGCTCCATCGCCTTTTTATTGCCGCCAGGGCTGCGGGGGGCAGCTCCGGCCAGGGCGTTGTGCAATCTGGGTATTTCCTAATTTCCACTTCCCAGATGTGCCACTCCGGGGAAGGCCCTGCCTCCTGCAGGTCCACAGCTGCCAGGACGTTTACTCAGCCAAGGAAAACCACTCTCAGGACACCTTGTCCCTGCTGCCACTCCTCTGCCAGCCCACTGCGGTGCCCGGGGTGCACAGGGACACCAGTGCACCCCAGGGCCGGCAGCAGCACGCGGGCTCACCCTGCTCCTCCTCACCAGCCACCCTCGGTCACGCTGGCCCAGCACCAGGCCCCTTTGGGGACTTTGCTTTATGCCCCTGAGCAGGTCCTGGGGCAGCTGTGGGTGAGGCTTCAGGGCACCCGTTCTCCTCTCGCCTGGGGCTGGCGTGAAGGTTTGCTGCTGATTCTACAAACTGGCTTTTGTTGTGAGGAAATGATTTTCTTTATGAAAAACAAACATTCCCTGAGTATCACGGACATTGCGCATTAACGTGGAAAGAAATAGTATTTACGCAGGGATTCTTAAATAACTTCAAGTCCCTACTTATGTAATTCCCTTTTACATTAGAGTTGTTGGCTGGGGTGACCGAAGTGATTTGGTTCACACCAGATTTTCTGAACAATGCCTCTGGGATTTGCCAGTCAAGCCCCTAAGAGACACGTGTTTTAATTCTCCTGCTCATCCCAGCAAGAGCTCGTGGAGCCCTGCTCACCAGACAATGCTGCTTTTCTGGAAAGAGAGACAAGGCAGCTCTTTGCGACTTCTCAGAAACACTTCCCAAACTTTGCTTTCCCTTTACTATCACCCTGGATCCCCAGTTTCTCTCTGGCAGGCAGATTCCTCCGTCCCCAGGCTGGGGAGCGTTGCGTTCCTGCTGCCGTCACCCCAACGCCCCCCTCTCCTCTCGGCAGGCACCCCGCAGCCCTCTCGCACCCCTGCCCGAGGGAGCTCCCTGGCCAGAGAGCTGCCTGCCCGTGGGAAATGTTTGCTTCCCTCTGTCTTGGAAATTGGGCTGGTTTTGGGGCAGGCAAGTGCTGCCTGGAGTGTGACTCAGGTTTGTGGTAATGAGCCCAGTGGGTGTGGGATGGTTACAGGAGGCAGAAGGGGCAGATGTCACACCCTCTCCATCATGCCCCTCACCATCACCCCCTCACCCATAGCCCCTCGCCATCACCTTGGTTCAGGGAGCTCCCGCAGGGACCCCATGGCCACAGCGGGCATTGAGATGGGCAGTACACGGTCTCCATGCTGGTGTGACTGCTGATGGCAGCCCAGAGCTCATTTGTGGAGTCACAGGTTTATTTGAGCCTCACACAAGTGCTATTGATGCTATTTCCCACAGCCTTTCTGTTCCCTGTGTCTAAGAGCCCCTATCCCAGCAGTGAGCCTGGCAGGTGTGGGGTTCAGCTCAGCGCTCCAGGAGGTCGATCTCTGGACCAGGCTCAGCCCAGTCAAAAATAACAGAAGGCAAGAGCTGGGCTATCTCGGGGTTGCTCCCTCTGTGGGGCAGCCATGGGAGCGGCTTGAGGCTGGCAACCCCTCAGTCACTGCCAGGGCTGTGCCTGAGCCCTGGCACTGCAGGGAGCGGGCAATGTGGAAACAGGCCAGCAAAAAAGTGCTGAAGAAGTGAAAAGGCAGGAGGGCTGTGGGTTGAACTTGCTTATGCCAGGGGTGAAGAAAGGGTTGATAAGTAATGAGAAAAGGGGGTTAAGAGATAATTAAACTTGCTGCTCCAGCTGGCGTTGAATCACCCCTAGAAAACAGCAGTATGGGCAAATGTCAGAGAGAATCCTTCATGTAAGCAAAGATTGTCCTCCCAGCCCGCAGCCCTTGCCTTCCAGAAGCTGCTGAAAGCCAGGCCCTGCAGATACCAGTTTTATTGAGGTGATCCCGTCAAAAGAGGAGGAAAGAGCAGAAATATGCCTTGATAAGGTCTGAGTGCTCCAACTTGGACAGCAAGTCTGTGGGCAGCCTGTCGCTTGGGATGGAGGAGCGATGCTGAAGGCACCCAGCCGACTCAGAAGCTGTGCTGGCTTTGGTACCTGTTTTTGCCCCTTGCCAGCTGGCTCGGGACAACACCGTCCCCGTTGGCCGTGGCAACGAGGCCAATAGAAGTGGGCAGCCTGGGTGACCCACGCCTGTGTCCTGGCACCCTTGTCCCCCTCCAGCGTTGCCCCGCTGTCCCTAAGGGAGAGTATCCCAGTCCCTCTGCAGCGGCACTGCCTCTGCCACGGGAGGACCCATCTGGCCAGTCCGGGGGGCCCGCATTCGGGACAACCTGTCCTTCCCAGGTAACATTATCCTTCTGCCCAGGAGGATGCGGAACACTCCCCCGGGGAGCAAAGAAAGGGCCATTTATCCTGGCTGGCAGCACCGGGCCACCGCAGCGAAGCCCTGCCCGCCCCAGCTCCCCGGGCAGGCCAGGGCTGGGGGACGGTCACGGCGGGGAGTACAGGCTGCTGCCCGCCCATGAAGGGAG
>NW_008583979.1:0-12337 GCF_000691845.1 Merops nubicus | reverse complement strand
TGCACTCAGTGCCACTGCCCGTGTCACTGAGTGCACCCTCAGCAACTTCCCCTTTGGATTACCCTCTAGTTGCACTATGTGATCAGTGAGAAATGTAGACTTATGTTTTCAAAGGGCCAAAGACTTTATCTGTCCAAACCTTGCAAGGTTCATCACCGCAGTTTCCACTAAAATCAAAGATGCTTCATCTGTTCCAGTAATAAGGCTGCACAAAGACCACTGATGGGTTTTTGGTTTGTGAGACATCTGTTGTTTGGCAGTTATCACTTGTAATAAAAACATACAGAGACTTTGCTGAACAGTACCCATGTAAGTGTGGCTTATGAGGACCACACAATGAGGCTTATGAAGAGTACATTTCTGTGCTGGGACAATTTTCTGTTTTGAGCAGAGCAGCAGAACTATTGCAGGTGATTGCATGGCAGGTTAGCAGAATAGGAAGGCTTCTCCTAGTTCTTTTTCAAACCTGGAAGATGGACTGTGATGAAATTGGGTAGTTCTGTGAGTTTTGTGTGAGAAATGTTAATCTAATTAATCCTTTCATGAGTTCTGATTCCTGACTCTGTCCACATAAAAGTGTTTTTTGAAATGAATGCTGGAGTGTTGCCAGGACTGTACAAAAGGAGGAATGCAGAGAGAGATCTTAGAGGAAATGAGATGTGTACTTTTTTTTTTTTTCTTTGCAATAGAAATCTCTACGAAGAGACTGGTAAAAGTGGAAACAAAAGGCTAGATCTTCGTCCTGGCAAATCTGTCAACATTATTTTAAAATTTTCCTTTTTTGTTAGATTCTTTCTCCCTGTTATACCTTTGAGTCTGAAGCGCCATAGAGGAAATTATGTTTCATGGACGAAAGCTGAAAGTTCTCTCTTTCTAGGTCATATTTGGAGCTCATTTCTCTCTGTAAATCAGAATAATACAGTGAAGTTTACTCCATCGAAGTGAAATTTGAATATGTCCTCTAGTGTCTCTCAAGCCTTGGCGATAAATCTTCAAAAAATGTTCTCCTTTTGGACTCAGTTTCTTAAAGAAAAAGAAATCTCATTAAAGAGCACTTCAAAATAGAAGGATCTTACAGAAACTACACTGGAGCAGTATCTGGCAGGCAAATGTGTTTCTTGAGTAGAAGATCTCACTCATTCCTTCTGGATATCTGCAAGGTGGTCAGTATCTCTTGATACAAAATTGCCACTCTTCTTTGCAATTTTTTAATATAAAATAATAAACTAAATATATGGCTTTCCCCTGCCCCTTTCCATCTAATACTGTTCTACATACATGAGTTGGTATAGGAAATATTCTGGATAAAACTGTGGAGTGAGAACAATTATTTACTAGCGATAATTGTGCTGGCTGTGAAAAGCTGAACATGAGCCAACAATGTGTGTGTGCAGCCCAGAAAGCCCCGATGTGTGCTGGGCTGTACCAAGGGGTGATTCTCCCCCTCTGCTCTGCTCATGTGAGACCCCACCTGGAGTACTGCTTTCAGCTCTGGAGCCCCCAACAGAGAAAGGACAATGACCTGTTGGAGCAGGCCCAGAGGTGAGCCAAGAAGATGATCAGAGGTCTGGAACACCTCTACTACAAGGACAGGCTGAGAGATCTGTCATTCAGCCTGGAGAGGAGGAGGCTCCAGGGACACCTTCTGGTGGCCTTTCAGTAAAGGGGGCCTACAGGAAAGCTGGAGAAGGACTTTTTACAAAGGTGTGTAGTGATAGGATGCGACGGTAAAGGGAAGTTGTGGATGTGTTCACGACCAAGTTCCACGAGCCTTGTACAACATTGTCTAGTTGGAGGTGCCTAGGGGCAAGTGATTGGAACAAGATGGTCTTTAAGGTCCCTTCCAAACCATGCTATGATTCTATAATGGTAGACTGAATGCTCTTCACTACAGCCTTGGAAACACTAGTTGGCTGTTTGCCGGTGTATTCACTTGCTAATTGCAGATTCTTGCCTCTTTGGGGGTAGACTCCCCATCCTCCCATCTCTCACCCTTCCTGTTCTTGCCTATCCCAAGAGTTTCTGTATGCAGAGGAGCACTAGCAGTTTGTGCACTATGGGCAGGTCCTTCCTTTCTCTTTTAGGATGCCCAATGATGTTTGCTTTGGAGATTAAAACCTGCCTTTAAATAATGGGTTGTGTGGTGAAGACAGAAATTTAGCTATATTTGTGGTAAATTTCTGTGTTTTTTTTTTTTTTGTACAGAGGTTGAAGTGAGATTATCAAACTGAATCCCAGCACTGCACTGAAAAGAAATGAAGTTTTTAGATGCAGCTAATTGTCTTTTGCAAGCTGAAGTATAACTGAAGAGCACATTTATTATCAGAAGATCTAGTTGCTAAAATCACACGGGGAGGGGAAAGAGAAGGTAGCAGGAAGTAGCTGTTCTGCAGTTAGTGGTACATGACTAAATAAAGAGAAAATAAAGAAAGGTTTATCCAGTCCAGAAGGATGTGATTGCCTGAGATTCATGTCTAGAAGACTGGAGGTAGCTGAGGCATGTGGTTGCACTTGTACCACTAGTTACCTTCCCTTGATTTTTTTTTTTTATGTCCTGTATGTAGAGTCATGCCATCTACAGTCATGGCAGGTCCTGTCCTTACTATTTCATGCCTTTTGACATTGAAATGGCTGAATCATTGTTAATTTTTTTTGAACAAAATTTTTATTTTGTTGGTTTTAGTCACTGATTGATCCTTTTCACTTCCTTTTTTTCCCTTGTCTCTCTGTGCTTCGCTGGACATGGCCCATAGGGGAGTTCTCAGGTGTGTATCTCCTCTGCTCAGTTTCCTTTCTTGTTTCTTTTTTCCCTGTTGAGGTCGAATGACGTGGTATACACGTGTGATACTCCCCTGCTCTTGTCCAAACACGGTTGGCTTCGCTGACTTCTCCTACCTTCGCCTCGCTTGGTTGCCTTGCTACGGGGGGTCCCTGGGCAGCAGGACTCCCACCCTGCTCACACGCCTGCTGCGTTTGAATAAGCTTTTCTTGTGTGGCTTTATGCAGGTTTGCTGCACTGCGTTACACTGGCCCGTCACTCAGGTTCTTGGGGCTCAGAGTGTTTTGGATTTTTCTGTCAGGATGGGTGCTGTGCTTGGAGCAGAGCTGGGATGGGCACACAGGACTGAATTAGGTTCCCACTGTCCTCTCAGTGAGCCACGCTGTGAGGAGTCCCTCCACGTCATGATGGCTGCTGTGGGCTGGTTGGTGCCTACTGGCCCTCTGCTGAAATAGCTGTAGCGATGTTAAAGACGCTTTCTGGGGAGGGTGACAGAGGCTCTGGGGTTGGCCCTGCTGTCTGGAATTGAAGCGACAGCCCTGTCGTTTGGTGGAGGAGACTTGCTGCCTTAGAGCCACACTCTGCTGGCACAGGGTTTACACCTTTCCATGAAATGCGCGTGGGCCCCGACGCAATTTCAGATGAAGTCAAGGGGATCTCTCTTGATTCCAGTGCAAACTGGATGAAGATTTCCCTGTAGTAAAGGGAGGCGGCTTACGCAGACACCATAGTGCAGTGCTGTGTGGTGGTGAGCTCTCTCACGGGTTTGTTGTTTTCTTCTTTGCCTGGCACCTGTTGGTGTTGGGTCTCCAAGGTTACAAAAGAAAGGCATAGCATCAGCCTTTCTTTTAGTTCAAACTGGTTTTACTGTAAATCACTTTGTGGTCATTTCTCAGAAAAAATCCCACAGAAGTTGTGTGGGAGTTTGTCGCAGTGCGGAGGTAGATTTGGGCCTGTGCAAAAAAGCCAGATGAGAACTTTGATATCCAACCCCCTTCTGTTCTTCTTCCTGCCCCTGTCCTTCCCTCACCCTGTTCATAATGTCTGTTGAACTACCTTTGTTGTGGGGGTGAGAAACCCAAAGATGTGTAGTCAGGGGAAATGATGAAGATGGAAGAAGCAGATGAGCTCGTCTCGAGCTCATCGTGATATCTCTGGTGTAAATCCCTGTTAGGCCAGGCTGCAGCAGAACAAGGTGTAGATCAGTTACCACTGAGCAACACATGCCCTGGTACCACACAGAGATGTGCACATGCTGATGAGCTGCTCTGTTTGCTACTTACAGACTGGTACTTAATGGCTGCTTTTTTTTCTCTTCCTTTCTTCCCCTTTGTCCCCATCTCTTTCTGTTCCCTTTCTCGTATGGGATGGCTCTCATAGTACGGGATGATTTCTTTGGTAAGGCGAAGGCCTTTTTTCCTTTTTTTCTTTTTTTTCTTTCATTTTTAATGTGCATTTTTTTCTAAATTTCTTCCATTCACTCCACATCCCTCCATGTCTTGCATTACCTTGGTTTGTGTTTTTGTGATGGTGGTATCACCTCTCCAAGAAGCAGGACGCAGCTGGTCAATAGCAGTGGTTTGGGGATTCTCTCCTGTTTCTTGTGGCTGATTATCCACTTTGATGCTTCACACTATTTGCCTGGCTATAGGAGGTGAACAGTGGAGGATGAGCTCTGTTAGACAGTGCTCTGTCCAAACCTCTCTTCCCTTTGCTCCATTCCACAAAGGGGTGAAGGGATCTCCTTTTTGTTGCTCCAAAATGTTTTTGTTCTGTGTTTTGTTTTTTTTTTTCCTTGCCATTACAGCCTGTGTAAAGTTATCTCAAAGTGTACATTCTATGGCTCTGGGAGGCTTCATCTGCTTTTTTTTGTTGCAAGATTAGCCCTTCAGATGTCTCTGGGCTGTCACTATGTTACACACAAATAAAGTGGAGGCTGTGGTGAGGGTACTGACAGTTAAAATGCTGTATGGCTTTTAGTTCTGGCATGATTGCTCACCCTCTTCACCAGAGTTCCTTTCTCTCCCCAAAAACAGCTGCAGAGGGCGATAGATGACTCAAGAATGGGAAGGAAAATGTCTAGTCTGAAAAGAATGGGAATTAACTTTTTTTAATGTCCCTCAGCACCTCTAACACCCTTGTGCCATTTTAATGTCTTACTGGCTAAATATTTATTTGATCATTTATAGAATCAGTAAAAAGGAACGAGAGAATAATTGAATAAACAGAGGACTCAGTCTTCAATGAATATATGGCATGCCACAAAAGAAAGGGCTGTAGGTCATTCACCTTACCAAACCAGAAATGCACTTCAGTTTATACTGCAGTCAGTTACTTTTTTTGCTGTTTGCAGTATTCTTTGACACAGTATCCAAAGAACACATTGCCTGAAACATCAAAGTGATTAATTATCTGTCTACTAATTTTTCATAAGTTATTTGAAAATGCTGCTTCTTTCTCATTCTTGCTGAGTGTTTGCTTTTGCCATCATAACTTCATCTCATTTAACTGTGGGAAGAGGATCTGTATGTTGGAGTGTTGCGATGTGTTCTCACTTCCTGTATGCTATCATGTTTCTCTGACTTCCATTTACTTCAAGTTTTATTTTATTGCAAATATTAATTAATCAGCAAGTAACGGATCATGAAAACTGTTGATGTCTTTGCTATAAAGGAAGAGGTAGTTCAGAGAGCAGGACAAGGATCACGTCAGCACAAACATTGATGGTTGTGAGACTTCTTCATGCTCTGGAACCTGTGGTGAGAAATGAGCTCCAGCCCTCAGCACTGTCCCCTGACAGGGAGAGGCCTCTTTGCCGTTAGTTCTCAGGTGGCCTCTAGTCCCCACTGTAAGTCAGAGGCTGACCCTGGGAGCCAGCAGATCCCTGGCAGCAGGAAACAATCCAGATGTGCTTTTGATCCCTAAATTAATTTCTGTTTGGTTTTATGAAATACTGAATTCAACGTTCACTGTTAGCACCAGACTTTTCAAAGTGCTTGCAACCCCGTCTGCATATTGCAGTTGTCGTACATTGATGCTCAAGTACAAGTGCAGTGTGTCTGGTGTAGATGTTTTCCTCAGTGGGGGTCTTACGTGATGGGACTGAGACTTCAGATGTTAAACATCTTTGAGAAAACTGTTAATGGCAGATAGAGCAACAGACAGTCTAAAGTCCTCCTATTAAAGTTGCTCTAGTGGAAGGTGTTTTGTTGGAAGCCTTTCATGTGCCTTTCATGTGCATACAACAGTGAACCCAAATCTGTTCTGAGAAACAGAAAATTTGGCTTATACTAAGAAAGAAAGAAAGAAAATCACTGATGTGCAGATCTGGCCAGCAATTTGGACAGTGTTCTGCTGTCCTCTGTGAAAAACCCATCAACTTCTACCTTCTTTCTTTATGAGTGATGATTAAAAAAATGGTTGCAGTAGCACATGGCTAAACTGTCCTGACTTCCTCTTGTTGGCATGAGTGAAGTTCTCTCCATCCCTTTGAAGGGAGCCTGTGAAAGCTGGGGCAAGAAGCTAGGTCTGAATTTGGGCTCTTTACAGAAGGACACATGGGTGTCTTTGCTTGTGCTGCGTGGTCTTTCAATAAGAAGCAATCCACTCTCCAGAGCAGGACACAGGGGCCTAGAGAAGCCTACCAACAGTGCTTTCTGTTCCTCAAGCATGAGTCAGGTAGTGCCACACAAGCATTATATTTCTAGGAAAGAAGGTGAAAACTGCCTGGCCTTTCTTTTCAGGAATGGGCAAAGAAGTGGGGAATCTGCTGTTGGAGAACTCGCAGCTGCTGGAGACCAAGTAAGGAACTGTTGTGTGCTCTGAACTGCCGGTGTAGTTAGAAATGAGATGTCATCTTGAAGCAGGTCTTGGCCAGAACTCCTGCTTCACAGTGGCTTGCTCGTTTATCTAACAGGTTCTCTTGAATACTTGTTGTTCCATCAGTTGTAAGAAGAGGAATTGCTCTTCTGAGCAACTCTCCTAGCTGTTTCCTTTCTGTAGGCACTTGGGTGAAGTCTCTGGGCATGCGCTGCTAGGGCTTGACCCCAACTGAAATTAATGTCAAGCTTTTAATTAACTTCAGTGGGAATCTATGTGGGTCTGAGCTTCTGTTGGAGGATATTGCTGTTTGTAAGTTTTTATTTGCAAGACTTGCTATTTGAAAAGAAAATTTTCTTACTATTGAGAAGAATTTTTAAAGATCTAATAGTTGATAAAGGAGAAGCAAAAGCAGACAATGCAGTGGACTTAATTTTTGAGACTGGCTGCCAAACGAGACATTAAAGCTAAGCAGCCAGGAAGAGGAAGGCAGAGTACTCCCAGAGGAGAGTTGGAAAACTTACTATGATAGGAAGCTCTGATTTAAAGATTGTAAGATATTTCAGAGCTGATTGCAAATGCTTATTTATATCACCATCATCTACAATTATCCCCAATTATAGATAACAGCAGTTCTGAAAGGCATGTTTCGGATCCTCATTCTGCTAAAAATAGATTTGAACC
This sequence comes from Merops nubicus, assembly GCF_000691845.1. Taxonomy (NCBI): domain Eukaryota; kingdom Metazoa; phylum Chordata; class Aves; order Coraciiformes; family Meropidae; genus Merops; species Merops nubicus. The sequence goes on along the minus strand of NW_008583979.1, from coordinate 5,055 downwards.
TTATGCAGGTGGTAGGTTACCCTACACCTGCTTTCTGTAGTATTCTGCCATCTTCTTATGGAGGTGTTGGTCTGCCACTTGGGATACAGGACTGGACAAACCTCATCCAGTTACAGAGATTTCTGTGTTCTTCTGCAACTCCTTCTTACCAAAACCTACTTTTCCATGAGTTATAGCTGGACTGAATTGTTAAAATACATTCGTTTCAACTCTCCTTGTAGTGTCTGTGACTTTAGTTTCAAGTCTCTCTTATGGACAGCTGCTGGTTTTGGGGATTTGTTCTTATTGTCCCTTTCACACCTTTAAGAAATGCCTTGAACGTTGTGAAGAATGATTTGATTGCCAAGGTGGACCAGCTGTCTGGAGAACAAGAAGTCCTGAAGGGAGAACTTGAAGCAACAAAGCAGACCAAAGCCAAAATGGAAAACAGAGTCAAGGAACTGGAGGAAGAGCTGAAGAGGTGAGTGATTGAGACCCTGCTGAAGGGAGCTGGAAGGACATGACTGACAAATGTACCTCCTCTGTTAGTTTTACTCTGTTTCTCTCATGGAGTTTAACATTGGAATTCAAAGGAGACTTACAGAGCACTTCAAGGCTGATGGTATGTGGCTGAGATATTTTTAGTGTTACGTTGTTTTTATTGGGCTGAAATGGATTACTGAATGTTAGAAAACCTGCAGAATTTTCCTCCCCAGGATTAGGATTCTGCAGCAGCAACTGCAAATCCAGGCTCCCTGAAGCGAGGAGTTCAGAGTTTCAATTTGCAATTTAAAATAAATATATAAAAAAAAGGGAATTTCAAAACAAATAGTTTTGTAGGAAACTCTAGAGAGCTTGATCCTTGCAGCAGGTAAGACAGCTCTGAGAGGGATAAATACCCATTAATTTAATGAAAGAGCTAATGCAGATTCCCACAAACAATATTTAAATGCCAGTATTGTTAGGTGTTTCATCGTTCATGTTAAGAATGAGAAGAAAAGGCAGAAGAGATTTTCAAGTCCTATGCAAGTATCATTTGGAGAGATCTAACCTCTTCATTTCCAGTCAGACTAGAGAAAATTAATCCTGAAGGCCTAGCAAAGCCTGTGATGATTTCACATCCATAAAACTAAAGATGCCTCATGGGGCTCAGAGCAACATAATTACATTGTGATTGTCTGTACATTGCCCTGCATCATCTCAATTCAGAGGACAGTGTTTCTTCTGCAGCTGGGATCTGGAAGGTTGCCTCTGTAATCTGAGCATAGAACCACCAAGAATAACACAGACTGCTCTCTTCATTGTCCAAAGCGTCTGAAATGAAAATAGTCTCACAAGCAGTGGAAAATAGGTCTGATTTTTTTTTTAATGCCTTTTTGAGTCTCTCATAATATACAGAGAATATATAATATATTGTAGAGTAGGGACATGGACTTTTAACTGCCTTTTTAGGAGACACAGACAGCATTTATTTTTCTGCAGTGTCTTTGCTGTTAATGAAAGCGCTAGTATTTCAAATAGGACTGAACAACTGCACTCAGATAAACCACTCAGATAAATGCTTTAAGTATTTTATTAGCATGGATTTGGTGTTCTCTTCTTTACCATTATGGCAGATAGTCCTTCCCATGTAGCGGCATTTTCCACTAAATTGAAAACAGAAGCAGCCTGGAGGAAGAATTTAAGCCAACGTTTTCACTGCTGCTACAGTTTGGTTTTCCATGGTTAAGATCTCATCAAACGTTTGAGTGTGGCTCTGAAATAGAAATTGACTGAGTAGTAGGTATTTTGGTGCTTACATCAAGTGTTCCAAAGAAACGGGGTGATATCGGTGAAGCTGTTCAGAGTAACGTGCCGCAAGAGCGAGGGAGAAATGTCAGAGAAGTATCTTGTAATTTGTCCACTTAACTTGCAGTGTGAAAACTTTTCTGTGTGTTGCATGCAGACATACCTTCCCATAGATGGTTCTCCTCCCAAAAAACCTCAGAGCCAGCCATGGTATATCGCTTGCTGGTTTGATCCCTTTCTTCCTGTTTCCTAGAGTGAAATCTGAAGCGATTGTTGCCCGACGAGAACCCAAAGAGGAGGTGGAGGATGTAAGCAGCTATCTCTGTACAGAATTGGTATATTACATTACTAAAATGCCTGCGGGGAAAGGGGGTTTACATACTTGTTCTGTATCACTTCATGAGTCCTGAGATGTAGACTGATCTGCCTTCATTAATGATGAGGGCAAAGCTGGTGAACTGTGGGTTGTTGCTGGTGAGCATTGCTAATAGACAGATGCCATGAGATTACCTCTTCATATGACTTCTAAATCATAGTTTGGCAAAGATGAGCAGCTGACACAGTGACAATACCTTGCACAGCGTTGTTTCTGCAGAACACTGCTGGAGCTGTGCCCTGCCTAGCGCCAGTGTGGTTTCTCTTGGGGTCCTGTGGTAGTCAGGCTTCTCCAGAAGAGCTTTTCTCTATGTTGGCAGTGAAGCTGTAAACCATGAGGACATGGCAGTGAAATCTAGGTTATACAGACAGCTTTGCGGCACTAACTGCCTTCTTTTATTCATTCAGTTATCTCCATCTTGTGACACTGTTTTTCTCATTATTTTCTTTATATAAGCCAGCACTGCCTGTACAGGCAGAGTAGGCTCATGGACTGTTCTATGACAGCTCTTCAGACTATTTTGGCTGTTCAACAAAGACCAACTGGAGCCAAAAAAAAAAAAAAGGCAAACTGAAGTGGTAACAGATATTCCTTGTAAATGTTACTCTGGTGGGACAGGGAATTAGATACACTTCTTTTCAATATTACTGTATTCTTCCTTTGTAAAAGGTATTAGAGCATATTCAGTTCTAGCCTCATTTTTTTGGCTTAACTTGAGTGAACTTGGTCTGTTCAGAATTTGGGTAGATAGGTAAACTTTCAGGTTGTGCTTGTGAAATGCTGAAGAGGACCGGATGTCTTTTATGCTGAACTGAGAGGTGGTCTGTTTTTTTAAAACTTAAAAAAAAAAAATGTTGGTAATTTTCATTTATACACTTCTTGTTTTGACTGGTGATACAGGTTTATTCCAAGTTCGGGGAGGCTGGAGAGGAACTTGGTTTCAGCAGTACTCACCAGCCAGTTAGAGTTTGGGAATTGCCACAGTCTAGGCACAACCCCATGACACTTCATAGTAATGAGTTCCTAAAATACTCAGTTTCTTTTGGACAGATATTTTCCCTGACTTAGCCATGTTGTTCTCATCTTCCATTCCTCAAAAGAGACTTATCAGAACCTCATTCTTATTGCCTCCTAGCCCAAAGCCACGTGTGCCCTCATTGGATGCCCAACCTGTGTCACCAGAGAGGAACAGACCTTTCTTTAGTTTCTTGTGCCTTTTGCTTTTATCAGTGTGTACTAACAGAAAGTCTCCTTCCACGTCGTCTTGGGGGGATCAGTGGCATTACATGGTGCTCCCTGCTGCTTGTGACTGGATTTACTAATGAACTAAAACTTCGATTTCCAAACTTATGGATCAACAAACTACTGTCAGTTCTCATAATACCTTGTAGACTATCAGAGCACCTTAATGGCAATAGTCTCTGGGTGGGGTTTTCAGTTTGGTTGTAGTTCTAGTTCTAATTTTCCTGGGTTTGTAGCACATCCCAGAGTTCCATGGGCAACAGTTTGGAGTTCACTTGTCTAAAATTAACACCTCGTGTGGGGAAACCAGAGGGTAATAAACAGAACAGGAGGAGAACTAACAAATATATCTGTCTCATGACTTGCCCTGTACTAACATCAGTCCCCTTCAATCTTTTGTTGGCTGAAGCAGTGCTCCTCCCCTCTGCAGGACAACATTCCCATCGCTCAGCGCCGCCGCTTCACGCGCGTGGAAATGGCCCGCGTGCTGATGGAGCGCAATCAGTACAAGGAGAGGCTGATGGAGCTCCAGGAGGCTGTCAGGTGGACAGAGATGATCAGGTGGGATACTGTGTTGGTGAACATGCCTATTTAGGACAGAACCTGGTCATGTTTGATCTTGTGCTCGACGGAACCCCTACCAAGATACAGATTGTAAAGTGCTAAAGGTTTTCCCAAAGTGTAGAAGCTTCTCTCATAGTGCCTAATCCTTTCTCTCATTCTGTACCCCAGGCTGCAAATCTCAAGTTGCCATTGTTATTTGGAGACACTGAGCAGTCATTTGTCTTGCTTGTTTCTTCTGTGCTATTTAAGCTAAGAGAAGCTGTAGGGAAGAGGGTTGGTTCTGATTAATGAATTCTAAATGCTATGGCCTGAAGTTGATATAATGCTGGAGTCTGTAGTTACGAGACTAGTACTGTGGCAGTACTGATAATGTTGCAGGGAGTTGATACAACTTAAGATTGAAGAGCTGCTTGCACTTCATGTCAACACTGAAATACAAGGAGTGTGCTTACATTAGAGACTTCCTCTGTTGTGTTTTGAAACATGTTAGAATGAATTCTGAATTTTGACATGGCTTCCTTGATGGAAATGGGCTGCTGTTTGGCAGAAACTTGGGTGAGAGATGCTGAAAATAATTCGCTTTTTCTGTGTTTGTCCTCAGAGCTTCTCGTGAGCACCCGTCTGTCCAGGAGAAGAAGAAATCCACCATTTGGCAGTTGTAAGTTCTTTGGTGGTTTGTGTTAAGATTAAGGAAAGGGGAAGTGTTGCCATTTTTACTTTAGACAGTAGCTTAGTCTCTACATTAATGAAATGTCAGCTACAAGTGTTGTTAGCTGAACCCTTTTGCCTTGAAGGGCTTCTGTTGTCCTTAGTGAAATGAAAATCGGGTCTGAACTTCTGCACTGGGTTTTGTTTTACAAGCTGGAAAAGATCACGTGTCCTGTAATGGAAACATAGATGTGCTCACAATCAGGGCTGTTTTCAGAAGGTATCTGTTTCTGGAAGCTAAAACCACTTTATGTCAACCACATCGAGGACTTAGTTCTGTGTTTGAAGTAGGGCAGTTTTCATGAACGGCTTACATATGTTTTGCTTCCCCTGCTGCGCATCTACGGTGTGTTGTCTCCTCAGGTACTTTTTCCCTTATTTACTGGTCTTTTTCTTTC
>NW_008583978.1:23103-42680 GCF_000691845.1 Merops nubicus | reverse complement strand
AGACCTTGTTGCTCTCTCCAACTGCCTAAAAGGAGGTTTCAGTGAAGTGGGTGTTGGTGTCTTCTCCCAGGGAACTAGGGATAGGATGAGAGGCAATGGACTTAAGCTGCACAAGGGAAGGGTTTGATTGCATGTTAGGAAGAATTTTCTTTCCTGCCAGAGTGGTGAGGCATTGGAGCAGGCTGCTTGGGGGGTTAATGGAGTCCCCATCTCTGGAGGGGTTAAAAAAATATATAGATGTGGCACGTTTGGACTTTGGTTTAGTGGTCATGGTAGTGTTGGGTTGACAGTTGGACTTGATGATCTTACAGGTTTTTTCCAACCTGAATGATTCTGTGATTCTACCTGAAGCAATACATCACAGTCAAGCCCTGTGGTTCGTTTCTACCTCCAAATGCCTAATTGCAAAGAATGCCCTTTGATGTCCTGTCAGTCTGGGAGGCACTGTGTTTGATGGTAGTCTGTGCCCAGGCTTCACAACTCTTGTCCTACAGCACCAGCCTGACTTCCACGTGTTTAAGTTCCTCCTGGGCTCTGTCAAAACAAGGGTTCCAAGTGGATGTGCTTCCAAGCTGGAATTTCCTGAAGTCATGATTGCCTTGAGTGCTAATGGGGACTTACTTCAGAAAAGCCCTTTGCCTTACTGTGTGGAAATGTTTTGCTGCATGGTGTGACTCAGAAGGTGGCTCAGCACAGCCATAGCTTCCATAAGCTGCTGAGATGTTGGGAAATGCCTGTTCCTGGATCGTTACCTGAGTGTGTGTTTGTGGGCTGGTCTCTCCTCCCTGGTCCTGCTCCATGTGAGCTGTGGCTTCTGTCTATCTTAAAATTAAAAGCAAAAGTTCACTAGGGTTAAAGTGGATTTATTTTACATGTGAGTTTGTGACATGGAAAGAAGGCTCAGTCAGGTCTGTGTTTGCACTTCCTGGTGGGCTGACACAACCCTTCCCTGCTCTGGCCCTGAAAATGTGCAGCAGGGTGGCTGGGTAACACCCACGGTGTCTGCCCATTCCTGGTGTCTCAGCTGTGACTTGCTTGTGGCTGGAGAACCAAAAGGGTGGGTGGGGGTGGTTTAGAACACATGGAGGGCAGGGCAAGGTGGGGTTCACTGCCTCCTCCAGATAGGTTAAGCCATGGCTTGCTCACTGCTCTGTAGGCACACAGCCAGGCTCTGGAGTGATTCTAGAGCTGTGTGTCATTTCAGAGATACTTAAGGAAACAACTGTGCTTTGAGCTGTTTTTTTTTCCTTCCCAAAGAAGAGGAAGGACTCATCTTCTGCACCATTCATTCTTTTCCCATGGGACCACTGAATAGCAGAGCCTCACTTGGGGGCAACATATGATGTGTGCAGTGTGGCTGTGGATAAGTAGCTTGGCTCCTCTTGATCTTTGTCCATGCAGGTCTGTTTTGGAGGTATTTCTAGATATTGAGAGGTTTTGAAAGGAACTGTAAGCAAGACACCACTGATAAGTGGTAGCAAGGAAATGGCCTCAAGCTGCACCAGGGAGGGTATAGGTTGGTTGTTAGGAAAAATCTCTTCCCCGCAAGGGTTATCAATATGTGGAACAGGCTGCTGAGGGCAGTGGTTGAATTGCCATCCCTGGATGTGTTTAAAAGTTGTGTAGATGCAGTGTTGATGGCCATGGTTTAGCAGTGGACGTGGTAGAGTTGGGTTACGAGTTGGACCTGATGATCTTGAAGGTCTTTTCCAACCAAAACAATTCTGTGATTCTAAGCGAGGGGCAGTGAATTCCTGCGAGTAGGTGACGTGCTCTTTTCTCCTTCTTTTTTCTGATCATCTTTGCGCAGGTGCTAAAAGAAGCTTCCCAAACAAACCTCCTCGCAAGGGTCTGGTGGTACAAGCCCTTCCAGTACTTTGAAAAGAATGTGCAAGGAATTGTGCCTCGCTCCTACCACTGGCCCTTCCCCTGGCCGGTGCTGCAGCGGGGCGGGCCGGTGAAGTACAGCCGCCTGGTGAGCGACACGTAGCGGCGTGCCGCGGGCAGGGAAGGAGGGAGGGGCCGTCCCGAGTGCTGCCGCTGCCGCTGCCGGCGAGAAGATGCCATAGAGAAACCAACCACTCCCTAACCCTTTCTCTTAACAGCTCCCTTGACTTGACCCCTTCAGTTACCTGGTAAGCACTGTGATCTTTTTTTCTCTCCAAAGGATCTGCGTTGGACAACAATAAAGAGAATTTAACTTATCATGCACTGTTATACATTTCTTGTTAATAGATTCGGGATTTCCATTTACCCATCACCATGTTCCTTTGTATATGATGCGACAGCATAAACGAAAGCTTTTATATCATAAGTTCTGGTCTTTCCAGTCACATCTGGGAATAAAGCATATTATTTTCTTGGGAAAACATACTTTTCATATCTCTTGCCCCAAAGATTGGGCTGTAAGCCATTTTCTAGCAAATGACTATATGAAGGTTTCTAAATACCTGCCTTGGGTAAAATCAAGAAATCTTTCTACCTGTTGCACCGTGCTACGAATGAGATGACAGACACAGGAAGGTTTGGCAATCTTAATTTTGTAGAATCTGCAGTGACTGTGTCAAAAAGTGCAAAAAAAGAAAAAAAAAAAAGATAAAAAAAAAATAAAACAAAACAGTTGTAAAGTGATTTTCTAAGTATTTCCTAACTTTATTTTTCAAAATGTGTATGAAAATTAAATTTAAAAAGATTTTTACATGTCAGAGAATAGAGAGTTAAAATTTAAAGAAAATGCTTCTTGGGAGAGAGAGATTTGTCTATGTTTCTAGTGCCTTTCTTGTCTTGATTGTACGGTCAGTAGGCAGTCTTAAATGTTTTTATTTAAAATGAAGTATTCCATGAAAGCAGAATTATATATACTGTATAATTACTAATTTTTGCATTTATAGCTAAATTAAACTGGAAAGTTTGCTTATAATGTTGAAGTTGCCATGTGTTGGGGAAAAAAACCACCCACAAATAAAAAGGGTCCGATCTGGCTCACACATTGTGGGCAGGTCGAATTAAAAGGTATCACTTTATTGTCTACTTGGTAGCTGTATTTTAACCAGAAAAACAGCCATCAATTCCTGTTTTTTAAGAATTTTACAAATGATCACTGAGTGAACTACGAACGGTTTCTCCACCCCTTATTGAAGTGTTGTTGAAAAACAACAAAGATGATTTATTTCTTTAAAATACTTGTGCAGAAACTGCATGTGATTCTAAGTTTCGCTCCTACCATACATACTGTATGTTTGGGGAACTATTCTATCCTAAACTTGCCAATGTGCAGAACAAAGTAGTTTGTTTTTTTTTTTTTTAAAAGAATGAAGAAGAGAAAATATATATATAAATATATATATATATATCCATTCTGTATTTTACGTGAAGCAGAGTTATCTTCTGTAGGGTTTTTGTGTATTCACAAGGTGATATTTGTATTGTAAAACAACAACGGTGAAGGAAAATAAAAAGGCTTTTGAAAAATGTAGTTTCCTTTATCTTTTTAATATTAAGTTTAAATTGAAAGCTGGGTTTATTCTTCCAAACCTTGCCTTTAATTTTATGTGTTGTTGCACTGTAGGCCATCAAATTTTTGGACTGTATGGAAACTGCATTGATTTTAAATTGCTGTTGGCGTTGGGCAAAACGGTGCCTTATCTGAAATAAATGCTATGCAATAGATTCTGGTCGTGCGGGAGCTGGAGGGAGGAGCCTTCGTGGGAGCCATCACCAGGCCTTGAAAAATCTACCCCAAAACTGCTGGGACGGAGCTCATTGCAGGGTGAGCATCCACCACCTCGGGACCTACCAATGCTGTCACTTCACAGCAAAAAAAAAAAGAAAAAAAGTGACATTTCTGTGGTGGTAAAAGTGTCATTTATTCTGGTTTATTTGATGGTGGTTGATCTCTAGTTCTCTGCCCTTTTCCTCATCCTCAGCTAAAAATCTCCCTTGAAGAGTGGATGGGGTGTTACTTGTGCTGCGTTGCCTCGCTGTAGCTTGGGGTGCTGAATGAGACTGACCCATTTCTTTTCAGTTCTCTTTCTCACTGGGAGGAACAGGGCATTTGCAGGGCTGCTGGTGAGCTTTTGGGGTCTGCTGTGGAGGCTTTACCTTCAGTTTATAGCATTACCTTTGCAGCTATGTGGTGGAAAGTCCATCTTTTTTTTAAAGAAAAAAAGCTAACCCACCCTGAGATGATTGCTCAAGAGAATTCACGCTCCCAGACGTAAAGGACCAAGTAGATTTTTCAAGACCTGGCATCACGCACATCAAAACCATTGACATAAGTAAATGTATGGATGTATGCACATGACATTAAATGGAATCTGCTGAATTCTGCATTGTGGTGTCTGACTTACTGCATGGGTCTTGCTCAACATGGTGTCGTTGTCTTCACAGCGGGGCTGTGCTTTGGTCGAGTGTGCTGTCTTGAGGAGTAAGTCTGGGCTGGCAGGGATGTGGAACTCAGCAGTGTGACATTGCTCTGGGCACTGACGACTGGAGGAGGGGACCAAGGGAGTAAATTTGGACTAGATGATCCCAGAGGTCCCCTCCAAGCATTCTGTGATAGGGGACAAAGTTACTGTGCATCAGTGTGAACTCCATACTTGTGCTGCCTTGTTCTTCTTCCCTGTATCTGCTTGGTAGCACCATGGGTTATGAGTAATGGCTTGTGATGGCTCTTAATGCAGTGGGGATTGGGGTGTGGAGTGCAACCACTCATTGTTTAGCATTGCGTTAACGAGTGGAGATCTCAAATTTCCAGTGTTGGAGCACTTCAGCTGCATTCCCCCCAAACCACTCAGGTATGGTATGTCTACAGTGATTCTTCAGCCTTTGCTTTCTGGAGAAGTGTAGCCAAGAGATGGGAGTGGTCTGGAGACTTTGAACAAACACCCTTTGCCTTTCAAACTTTGTGTTTCTGAGTGAGATCCTCGGGCAACTTCCAGGGCAATCGTGTTGCCAACTAGAGGCTGAACCACCACATATGTCATCCCCTTGCCCTGGGGCACTGGTGCATGGGTGTATTGTGTGCATCTGCCTTGGGTAGTGAAGCTTGTGCTGCTTGAGTGCACATGGACCTTTACCACTGATGCCCATCAGAGAGGTGAGCACATCACATTTTTGCCAGTGTGGAGCAAGAATTCAGTCACTTGGGTCACAACAAGCCCCTGTGATTCTCAAGGCGGGTGAAAGATTGGCTAGAAACTGTGTGATGGAAAAGAACCTGGGGGTGCTGGTCGACAGCTGCCTGAACGTGAGCCAGGAGTGTGCCCAGGTGGCCAAGGCAGCCAACAGCACCCTGGTTTGGATCAGCACTAGTGTGGCCAGCAGGACTAGGGCAGAGATCATCCCCCTGGACTCGGCACTGGGGAGGACACACCTAAATTCCTGGGGTCAGTTTTGGGCCCTTCACTCCAAGAATGACATTGAGGGGCTGGAGTGTGTCTAGAGAAGGGCAGCGAAGCTGGGGAAGGGTCTAGAGGACAAGTCTGGTGAGGAGGGGCTGAGGGACCAGGATTTGTTGAGTCTGGAGCAAAGGAGGCTCAGGGAAGACCTGGCTCTCAACAACACCCTTAAAGGAGGTTGGAGCCAGGTGAGGGTCAGCCTCTTCTCCCAAGGAACAAGCAGTGGGACAAGATGAAATGGCCTCAAGTTGCACCAGGGCAGGTTTAGGTTGGATATGAGGAAGAACTTCCTAGAAAGGATTGTCCAGGCCTGGCCCAGGCTGCCCAGGGCAGCGGTGGAGTCCCCATCCCTGGAGGGGTTTACAAGCCATGTAGATGTGGTGCTGGGGGACATGGTTTAATGCTGACCTGACAGTGCTGAGTAAACGGTTGTACTTGATGATCTTAAAGGTCTTTTCCAACTGGAACAGTTCTGTGGCTCTAGAAGAGCTGGAATCCAGTGTTGTGCTGCCTCGGTCAGAGCAAACGGAACTAATGGCCCTTCCCACATTGTGCCTGTAAAACCATCTGCTCTTGACTTGTGAGTAAACATTAAGTTGTTTCAAGGCTGCCTACAAAAGAACAGAGAGGAGCCTGGTTTGCATGTGGAGGGGTAAACTTTAATGTTGCCCAGTAGAAAGAGGGATCTACATCAGGAAAGGCTGGAAAAGGACAGCTAAAGGCAGAGAAGGACCTGGCAACTGTCTGGGTTCTGGACAAACATATAAACCAAGATATTTTGCCAGGAGGGTGGACTTTGATGCCGCTGAGACATGTCTCAATTTAGCCTTTAGTCCTTCCAGGTGGGGAAAGTTTTAAAACCCTCAAAATAGAGGGATGGGGAGGTTTTTGAGGAGCACAAGCCAAGCAAGGGCAACAATCCTTTTGCTTTTGTGTGCTTTGAAAAGAGCAATTAACCATCATCAACCTTCCCCCACCTGCTCTTGTTCAGGGGGCAGCCTGATGTGTTGCCCATTGCCTTATCCTTCTGGTGCCAGGTTATCAGAGTGGTCCCTGTAAGATGAGCCACCACAAGTTTCTGTTTTGGCAACTTTTCCCATCCACTTAAGCAGATAATGGCAGAAAATTTTTGCTGGAAGGATTTATGGCTTATTTTTGACCATTTCACAAGGACTCCTTCCACAGCCAGGTAACCAAACCAGAAATAAACCCTCTGTGTCATGCAGTGTGGTGTTCCCACCCATCTCCTCTGTGACCTGCTGGGAATATGCATCCTCCTATAGAAAAATCATCAATTTTCCTGCACTGGCGCATCATAGTAATGTCCTTTGTGCCACTAGTTGCCCATGTGTGCTGTTAGACTTGGCAGGGAATGCTGGTGAGTACCAGGATTTGGGCACGACACCTTCTGCACATCCGTTCTGCAGCCTTGTTTAAATAAATAAGGACATCTCCGGCAAGGTTTTGGGGCAGGTCCCCAGCTTGACTGCAAATAGTTTTCAGCAGCAGCAGCTTGGCCCTGGTGGTTACGTTTGCTGACAGGGGGTTGGTGTGTAGGCATGGGATGGCCACACGGCAGCCTCCTTGTTCATTTTCTACCCATTTTTTTCCCCAGAAGAACCCAGGGGGAGTTAGCTTGGGAAGGATCTGCCCAATTCTGTGTTGCTGTTTTTCCGTCTCCAGGGGTAAGGAGGTTTCCCCAGTCTTGTGCCAAAGCTCTTCTGCATTGCACATGCTGCATGGGTCTACCTCAGGGCAGCGCTCTCCCCGTGCCCTCCCACATCCCAGGTAAGTGCCTATGGGGCTGCCACTGTGTGTCCTCAAGCAGAACATCCAGTGGGAACCCAGGACTGACTCTGAGAAATGCTGGTTTGGGTGCAAATGAAAATGGTGACATCACCGAAGTGTTTATTTTCAAACCAGTGCTTCCAAATGCTTCTAGCCATGTCATGATCTTGTTGCAGGTTGATGAAGGGAGAATGGGTTAAGCTTGGGGCAATGTGCTGAAATGAAAACTCCTTGCTGTAGGGTCTCTTCTGATGTCTCCTGTGTCCCTAAGCACTGAAAGTGCTGCCAGTTTGGGCTTAGAAATCTCTTAACCATCTTTACTCTCAAAAGGCCTCTGTCAAAACAAGTATGTCTTCCTTGATCACCCCTCTCTGATGACAGGGACAGTCCTCCAGGCAGTGCCACTGTGTCTGTCTCCTTTGGAGGTAGTCCCATCCTCTTGAACACAGAATCATTAAGGTTGGAAAAGACCTCTAAGATCATCAAGTTCAATGACCACGATAGGGATACCTTGCTGCAAGAGCTTTCCCGCAGGTTAACTTCACCACCTGGAAGGATGAGAGCAGTTCATTCAAGCCCCGCTTTTGCCCACATAATGCTTTAATGCATCTCCCTCCCTGGGCTTTATGAAGCACCCACAGAACTGAAGAGTCTTTCCTTTGGACCTATTTACCATGCTCTGGGTGACATTTGGTCAGTGTACTTCCCAACTCAATTAATAATTGCTTCTGCTTGGGCTTCACTGCACAGCATTATCACAACCACTGATTTCCATCTTCCCTGGGAGAAAAATAGGCTGCCAGGGAAGTTATCTGAGCAACCCTTTGTTTTGGGTTACTTTTGGTTCATCTCAGCTTCCTGGAGGCAGAGAAGCTTGGGTGCCTTGATGGCTGTGATGAGTTCAAGCTGCAAGTCCAAGTGCAGAGCAGGGACTTGTATCCGCTGCCTGGTGGGGCGGGTTTGGCTCAGGCAGCCCCTGCCATGTGAGCAAGCCTCAGCTTTCCTTCCAAGGGGATTTATCTTTTTATTCCCACTTAATATGATATAGATTTAAAGGGAAGCAGAGAGGGCAAGGAGCTCGGGTCATTGTCTGTTTCTCTACACTGATGTCTTCCACTAGGCTGGAAGATGCAGCTCCACACCTTCCAGCGGTGAGAGATGCTCTGGGGTATTGTTCTGTAGCCGTCCTGTGTAGTTCCACACATCACTGCCTTTTGACAGAGTGATTGAAATGCACCTTTCCATCTCATCTGGCAGCAAGGTTACTTTTTTGATGTTGTTGTTGTGCCTTTTTGGCAGAGGTTTTGACGCTTGCTCTAGTGTCCTCCTTGTCATTTGATTTGTGCTGCTGTTCAGGAAAATGAAAATGTGGCTCTTTTCCACATCTATTCACTTCTACGCCCTCTTCGTCCTGTCGAGGGTTAGGGCTGGACCGGCCACTAGGCAGATGATAGATGCTCCCTATTAACCCCCTTCCCTTCCCAAGGGGGAGAAAAAGAAGGAAGGGATGGCTAGCCTGTGCCTTGCCACCTGACCTCTGCATGACATCATTTTTCTCTGTGGCTCAGGGGAATCTTCAGCTAGGGTAAGAGGACAGTCAGGGGAATGCTTCAGTTTTGAAAGCAGTAATGTTATGTATGAGACAGAGAATGCATGTTTGGCCTTTTGCTGCCACTTCAGATGATTGATGGCAAAATATTTTCCATTTGTGGTGATGCCTTAACCCCTTTTCATTTAATCTGTGGATAGATTTAAGGTTTGTGATATGGGGAATTTTTGGTATTCCCATATATGAACATCAATTGAGTATTAGACAGCAGCAAAAAAATCACCAGGACTTGGTGGTCCAGAAGGGTAGGAGGGTCTTTGCTCATACTGCATCCCAGGACATTTCAATGAAGTTTGGTAGATGACCCTTTAGTTCAGCTGTTACTGAGGGACTTGCACACGGCTTTTGAGTTCGGAAACTCCAATTGTTCCAGTTTTGCTGCCTTTGCTCTCTCCTTAACCTGCCCTTCCTCATCTTTCCATGTATGCTCCCAGATGTGTTGCCCAGCAGGAGAGTCACCATTTACCACCACAAATAGGTCTGATCCCACTCCCAGGAGCAGCTTTCAGCTACGCCAGGGACCTGCAGTGTTTCCACAACGCGATGTGCTGTCTCCTGATCAGCTGCAAGTACTCCAATGCCATGTCCCACAGAGCTGTTGGTGTTCATCCTGGAAAGTATCTTCACCCTCTCCCCCCTGAATGAAGATTTAGCACATGTGCAAGGACAGGTGCTTGATGACCTCGAAGGATGCTGGGTAGCATAAAAACCTGCAGCAGGTTTTTGTTACACAGCTCTTTATGGGTCTTGTCTTCTGGTTTTCTGTGCGTTGGGCATCACTTTGTCCTTCTTTTGTCTTTACTAGAAGAACTAGAGGTTTCACAATGAAGGCATCTGCACTAACACCCACTTGGACTGGCAGCCTGTCCACCATGCTCAAGTTTTCTGAAGGAATACCTGAGCTTTAAGTCCAGCTCAGCTCTTGGTGAAACACCTGAATTGCTGCATTGGCCACTGGAAGCAGATGCTCCAGAAGGAAATTATTGTATGTCCCACATTTTGGGGAAGCAACTAAAGAGTTTGGGAGAGATCTTATGCTACTGCTTGGTGCTTCTAGGTCAGTCTGTGTGCCAGGCTGGTCATGGGACTGTACTCAAGCATAACCATCATGTCCGTGACGTCAGCTGTTCACCCAAGAGAGCTACCTGCCAAGAGGGCTACACTTGGAGCAGGCGTGTGAGCATTTTGATCAGGAAAGGTGGCAAAGAAAATCCACATGGTGATGCCTGGATCACTCCCCAGTGCTTCCTTGCCAAAGGCTGAGCAGCTTTTTGCTGACAGCTCTGTGCAGAAATGTTATCTCCTGCCATCAGGATCCTCCTACGTCCATTTAAAAAGGACTTTGGCCATTCTTTATTAAATAAACAACATTATCTTGAAGGATTCATAATTGCTTTCCCCTCCTCACATCCAGGATCTCAGGCTTTGGCAAACACCCTGGGTCTGTACAAGCAACGTGTCAATGTTGAGATGATAATTGCTTCAATTTTCTGCTCAGGAACTGACCATGGTTCAGCAAATAAACTTGAATCAAGGTTTCCACGCTCCACATGATAAGACTTGCGAGATGCCTGACCAAGCTGGAGGGTTGCTCACCACTACAGGGTATCTGCAGTGGTTTCACAGGAAAAAAAAGTTTTGCCCCCCCAAGAAAAACACAGGGGAGATGCAGCTGATTTCAGTGGCTGCCAAAATCCAGCCAGACTTCCTGGTTTCATAGATGACAGCACAAAATGTTTCCGTGATAGCCTGGGCAAAGCAATGCCCTTTATTTTGGTTGTGTGTGTTTGTTTTTTTTTTTTAAAAAAAGAAATGTCAGTCTCTTCGTGACTCGTCCACCCTTCTGCTGCTTCCCAGCAAAGGCAAACAAAAACTCAGCCAGATTACACAGCAGACCTGTCCTCTTTCCAGCTACATGTATGCGATGAGGTATGCCAGCTGATGGATCTCTTCTGGACTCCTTTTTAATGAGTTTAATTAACAGAAAGGTGATAGAATTGGTGTGACTCTCCAGGAGGGCCTTCTGAAGACATTCAAGAACCCCACGGCTCATCCAGCCAGGGGAGGTGTACGAGGCAGCTGTGTTTTGCAAGCATAAAGCAGCCTGTGCCAGTGTTTCGCCACCCTTATGGTGAAAATCTTCCTAACTTCTGACCTAAATCTCCCCTCTTCCAGTTTGAAGCTGTTACCCCTCATCCTATCACTACAAGCCCTTTTGAATAGTCCCTCCCCAGCTTTCTTGTAGGCCCCTTTCAGAAACTGGAAGGCCACAATAAGGTCTCTCTGGAGTCTTCTCTTCTCCAGGCTGAACAACCCCAACTCTCTCAGCCTGTCTTCATAGGAGAGGTGCTCCAGCCCTTGGATCACCTTCATGGCCCTCCTCTGGCCCTGCTGTAACAGGTCCCCATCCTTCTTGTGCTGGAGGCTCCAGAGCTGGACGCAGTACTCCAGGTGGGGTCTCACGAGAGCAGAGGAGGAGAATCCCCACCCCTTGACCTGCTGCCTCTGCTGCTTTGGTTGCAGCCCAGGATACGTTTGGGGCGTTCTGGCCTGCCAGACCACATGAACTACTGTGAAAATGAGAGGGGAGGAAGAAAAAAACGACCAGATTTTAGGCTATTTCCCTTGAGTGGAGTGGGCAACAGTGAAGCACCACTGGTGAAGTGTTACCTCCTTCTCCTCCATAGTCTCCCCAGCTATGATAAATTCAGGGTTAAAGTGAGGATTGAGAGAAAAGGAAGGAAAGCAAAGGCACGGAACAGATGATTAAGCACTTTATTTATTTAGTCCCTTCTGTGACTTGCTTACATCTCAGTTTTCCAGAGGAGGAGCACCTGAAAGACCAAAGGCAGGTGGGAAGCCCTTGGTGTCCCGTGTGTACCTTCCCTCTGTGTCTCTTTGGTGATTTTCCCCATTGCCCCTGCATGATATTGGAAGACCAGAATGGAGGGATTGGGTTGCAGAAGGTTTGCGGACAAGACTGTGGTCTCCTATGGATTTAAGGGAAGAGTTCAGTTTTCTGCAGTCCCAGCTTTGATGGCTTGCACAAAAAGAGACCCTGAGGAGCCAGAGAATGCTGGGTTTGCCCAGGCTGATTATAAAGTGAGATGTGGATGCTGGAGGAAAGGGTCAGTTCTCTGAAACTATCTGGTCTTGCTCTGGAGTTGTGAGAAGATAAAAAATGGATCAGAAAGGGAAGGAAATGCTCCATTGGTTTACATTTTAAAGCAAATTTGCCATTTTTTCTTCCTAAAGGATCATATGTACAGGTGGTTTGAATTTTCATCTTAATGGTTTGGAATGTGAGATGTGGATGCTGGAGGAAAGGGTCAGTTCTCTGAAACTATCTGGTCTTGCTCTGGAGTTGTGAGAAGATAAAAAATGGATCAGAAAGGGAAGGAAATGCTCCATTGGTTTACATTTTAAAGCAAATTTGCCATTTTTTCTTCCTAAAGGATCATATGTACAGGTGGTTTGAATTTTCATCTTAATGATTTGGAAGCATAACCTTCACTGCTTAAGGCAATGTACAATTTGCACATCTATGTTTCCTGGGTTTCCTTCTCTCAGCTTTGCTTTACTGCTTCAGTGGATCCATTAATCCTGAGTGGCTCTGAAAGTTTTTCTTTTTTAATGAAGTGTACATTGACAAAATATTTTTAACTTTCCAAGTCCATGAAATGTTTTTAAGAAAGGAAAAATAGAATCATAGAATCCTTTAGGTTGGAAGAGACCTCCAAGATCATCAAGTACAACCATCAAGCCAACACTATTAAGTCCTCTGCTAAAACAATTTTCCTGGGTCTGCCTGCATTAGACGTGTGCCTGCTTTCAAATCTCACACTTTTTACCACCCTCAAAATGGAGCATAATTTCAGGGCTGTTCTCACCCCTCCAACTGTGAATACTGTTGCTCCTAGGCTCTGGCATCCTCCCAGCCTGGGTCTGCAGGGTTGCTGATCTCAATCATCAGTCATTAATGAGGAGGTTCATGGGCATCCTGCCCCTGACACAGCAGCTTTTGCGTGAGGTTTAATTTTGGGGCGAGGTGCTCCAGCGTGCCTCCTTTGGGTTAAGTGTTGTGCCTCCAGTGGGACCACAGCCTTTCCTTGTGGGGCTTGTGCTGGTTACCTGTCTGATGTGGTGGACAGGAAGTGTAGAAACCAGTGGGGAGAGTTTCTTCTGAGAAGTGCTGGAAACACTTCCAGGACTTCTCTTTTGAGCCAATTTGTTGCTGTTTCTCATTAGTTTGACAGTGGTTCTGAGATGCTCTGGGGTACCTGTCGCACTGCTATGTGATGACCTCTGTGTGCTCAATTGGCACTTTGCTGGCCACCATCTTGGTAATCCACCTTCTCTGTGGACATTGGGTTGCACAGGCAGGAAGGAGTTCTGAGGGATCTACCAAGCCCTTTCCACTTCAGCTGAGGTCTTTATAGTCCGAAAAGTCCCTTTCCTATACTAAAAATCTTGCTCCTTCTCACTTCTGAGCCAGGGCAGGTCAATGTAGCCATACCACCTGCAGGAGATGGGGACCTGTGAGTCCCCATAACCTCATTGAGCAGTCTTTTTAAAAGGAAAACATTTAAGATATTCCCCTCAAAAAAAAAACACATGTTTTGAGCTGCTCTCAAGGTTCCTTTTCCTCCTCTACCCCCAGCCACAGCTGGACTGTCCTTTCTACAGTAAAAGAGCCACAGTGAGGTCTTTTTCTCAGTTCCTTGCATTTCATAGGATGATACTGGTAGGACGCATCATCATTCTACCAACTCCTTAAAACTCAGTTTCTTAAGCTTTCATGATGACTCAGAAAATGTACCACCTCAGGAACTCCTGGCTCATCTCTGTCCCAGGAACTTTCCCCTGGCAGCAGAGTGATTGAGTGCTCGTGCTTTTGTCAAATAAGACTTTTGGGTTACCTCCTTCAGGCCAGTGCACAATTTGGGGCAACCTTGCAGCCCAAAGCAGGGTATTCCCAGCAGCACAGAGGTGGCCAGAGATACCTATCAGCCCGCACCAGAGCAGGTTGTTTCTCCACCAACAGCAGGGGCAAGCAAGTTCCTTCAGTATTGCAGCGAGCAGATAATGTATCAGTAAATATTGCTTCTCACCACCAGCCGGTCCAAAAATCACTGAGTCAAAAGGTGATACTGAACTTGACCTTGAAGTGATGACTCAGACTACAGGTGCTTGGCACTAGCTGCAATATTAACCCTTGGATTAGGGTGCACCAAAGAAATGGTGATGGAAGAGGGAAACTGAACCTCCTGACATGTTTTACCTGTTGGAAGCTGAGTGGGAGGGAAACTGTCAGAGGTCATCCCAGGCTTAAATTCCCACCAAAATACATGGGTTCAGGAGGAAGCAAAGGGGTGTTCCTTGTGAGGTCTTTCATCCTCCCACCCCTACCAGCAAGGGCAAGTAGCTGCTCTCTGAGGAATGTGATGGGTCCTGTTGTGTTTGGGAAGAGCAAACTGTCAATACTCATTGGATAAAGTGTGCTTTAGTGGCTGGTGAATTTATGCATGTTGCAACCTATCTGGGACTCAAAATAAAAACACATGAGAAAAACTGTTTTGTAATATATAGAATTTCTAACAAATAAAAATACATAATTAAAACACATTTTGCACTTAAAATACAATCCTGTATTCAAGTTCTTCTAGTGGAGTTTGGAAACCCTGGGTGCTCATTTTCCGTGAGGATTAGGGGTCAGGTGGAAAGCAGCAGCCATTCCACAAACTGAGATGAAGCAAAGGAGGAGGGAAAAGTCCTGTTCCCAAACTCCATGTACACTGGAGCTGGTCGCTGCAGTTCCAGGAAGGTTATTTCAGAGAGGTAGGAGCTGTTTGTAACTTAACATAAACGCACTGAGAAAAAAACCCAACCACCTATCATCTTGTTATATGGTAAAAATTGATTGGTTTCTTCTTATCTTGTGCAGTGCTTTACTCACAGGGCTATAACAGCAATAATTTCCAACCTGAACTTTTCAGTTTGAAACAGGTCTCAAGCTGGGAGACGTTCCCCTAGACGCTGGGCCACGCAAGGGATCTCAGGCAAGTGTGTTTGGGATTTCGCTGGGACTTCATAGGGCATTCGTTTGCTTCTTTTAGTATTACTTTGGCAGTTTGATTTGGGAAAAGAAAACCATAATCCTGTATCGTGCAGATGTGTTTGAGGCTGGTGCTATGACATCAACTATCTGGGCAGGTTGCAGTGCCATGTGGCTGGCTGACAGTGCCATGCTTGGAGAATAAAGGGAGAGGAAGGAAGCCCATAATGTTAGATTTGTTGCCACTAGAAAACCTCCTTGGTGAAACGCAGCAATGATCGTGACTGCTGTAGCTTACCATGGCAAAAGAAGCTGACAAGAAAGGTCACCTATAGCCAGTCTGGGTGAGCACTTGGCTCTCTGGTGACATTATTTCTTGTTGCAACTTTTCCAAGACCGTAAAAACTCATTTCAGCAGGTTCATTCTTTCCAGGGTATATCGCCTCCAGGGAATAGACTGCAGATACAGGCTTTTCCAAGGCCTGTGCCAGACTCACTGTGAGGCAAATGTTACCTCCAGGAGCATTAGAGGCTCTGCCTCACTCTTCCGTTTCTCATCACATCTCCATCCTTCCCCATCTCACAACAGCTGGGCACCAGCAGTTCCAACATTACAGCTGATGCAGGTTGTGTCCAGGTGAGTCAGGGATGTCCCCAGGGATGGAGACCCTCCACGGCTCTAAACAAGGAAGCAGTCCTTTGGGGCATGTATGTGGTTTGGTCAGAGCCAGAGAAATGGGACCTGTAGTAAGTTTTATCTACTGACATATCTAAGGATGCACAGAAATAACTGATGGTATTTTAAAGGCTTATTTCTACCTCATAAAAATGCTTCCAGGAAGGGCAAAAGGCATTGTAGTCCTCACTACAGGTACTACTTCCCACCAGGCGAGACTGAAGCCCTTGATGTGGACCTCAGTTGCCAGAGCAGGACAAATCAGAGCTTTTATCAGAGGGGGGAATAGCATGTTTTCCCATAGCTGTGTTTTGAATAATTTTTTTTGTTAATCTTTAACGCAAATAAACCTCTGCCTGAGGAGGTAGAATGATATTCAAAAAGCAAACCTGAAGAACCCTGCATATACTGAAGAAAGCTGGTGTCTATGCACAGGGTCTTGGAAAGCTGTCACGACCACTTTTTCCAGACATGAGAGAACTGCACCTGGATGTGCAATGGGTTGTGCTTTTCTCGTACTGAGTTTCCTAGATTGACGTTTATTATGGTGACAATACTTTTTTCTGAAGCACATGAGCAGCAGAAAATCTGTGAGGCTTCCGGCTGCAGCGTCTCCTGTGGCTGCTCGGTGAATGCCAGATCTGGTGAAAGACTGGGGGGTTTATTTAAAAAGATTTCTTCAAAAGAGTGAGCAAAGTGTCCTGGGAAATGTGGGATCAGTAATTCACCGTGTCTTATCGGGCCTTGTGACAGGGAGTTGTTACTACTCACAGGAGATATATTTTTGCTGTCTTAAGCATACTGAAAAGCAGATCTCTGCTTCCCATCCTATTGCTGCTTCTGCCTGCTCTGACATGGGGATGGGGGACACAAACCATCACCAGCTCTTGGAGGGTGCCATGTGCTGCTCTGAGTGGGACATGCCCAAAGTCGGGGCTGTCCCATCCACCTTTCCACGGGCTCCTTTCTGCTTTCACAGCGTCCGCCATGTGTAGGAAGAGCTCCAAGTGCTCCTTCTCCCGCCTGGAGGTGATCCTCATCATTTGCCTTACGCTGATGATCGCGGTGACCGTGGTGCTCCTCGTCCTCCACTTCCTCAACAAAGACATCAATGGCAAGTTGAGCTATTTCAGTCCCGCTACCGCTTCCTGCTCGTGTGTGTGTGTCCAGTGCAGTAATCTAAATTAAAGGGATATAGGTAGGGGGTCACTGGGCTACTGCCGAGCCTTCATAATCTCTGCATGTGGTCTCCTCACACAGCCGTAGCGTGGTGGTGTTGCTGGCGTCTGGCCAGACCATCGTGATCAAACCCAAGGCGAGAATATCTTGGGGGGTGGATGCACAGCCTCGGGGCTGGTGGGGTGAAGCTGGCTGCAGGGATCCAGACAACATCTCTTCCCTCTCTCTGCCTGGTGGAGGGGGCTCCCAAGAGCAGCTCACTCCCAGCGCTGCGCCAAGAGGCTTCTCAGCTGTTGCAATCCCATCACAGCTCATTTGTGCTTCCAAGCCCATCACCAGTCATGGGGCAGGTGGGTATGGGGAATTGCCTGAAATTAACTCTCATTTTACTTCTAAGGTTTCCCGTGTTTGTCCTCTGGAGAGGTGAGATCTCATGGAGGAAAAAATAATTTTGAAGCTTTAGGTGTTCCTGTGTGACAGGAGCCCTTTCTCAGAGCTGGGGCCTCCTGTGCCCTGAACTGGCCATCAGCTGACATGTCAGCAATGAGAACTTCCAATTTCTAGATTATGATCTCTAATTGGATGTAGTTCACACTTTCGTCATGTTTTTAGGTTGTAACACGTGAGAGTTTTGCACAAACGATCTTCCTCTCTGTGCTGTAGGTCATGGAGGAACAGTAGTTTTCATGGGTAGCCCTGTTCACTCGTGTCATTTTAAACAGGAGAAATGCCCTGTGGTCAGTCTCTGGCCAGTGTGAGTGTGTCAGTTCTCCTCTGTTTTAAGTCACAGCCAGACTGGGGAGACTGAGCATCCCCTTCTCCCAGTGCCCTGCCTCGAGTGGCAGCGACTGCCTGGGGAAGAGACTATGAGAACAGATCAAGCACACAGAAATATTTCCCCCCACTGTTGTCTCAGCCTCTGGTGATTTGTGGCGCTGCAATTTCCTGCAATGGAGATAATTTTTAAAAATTATTATTTTTAATTGACAGCCCACTGGAAACCCAAGCAGACAGCATCAGCTGGATCTCCTTGTTCACGGGCCTGCTGAGTCCTTTGTGGAGGACGTCAAGCGTCATGCGATCTCTTGATGAAGGCTGGGTTGCCTCTTCTGTGCCCAATTCTGTTCGCTCATCTGTCCACTAATCTACTATTTATTCTCATTGTAGATTCTAACGAAGCAAGAACAAACTATTTGCTGGGTGTAGGTCGAGCTGACTGCACGGGACCTGTGGCAGAAATTCCTCTGGTAAGTTTGGGGAATTGAGCAGAGTGTTGGTGAAATACTGATTTTCGTCATCCCTGAGTATTTTTTGCGGGACTTCTGGTTTAGGGGTTCTGCTTTGCCATATGATTTCTGTCTTCAAACTTATAGGTGAAGTTTCTTTGAGGCTTTGAACAATCTGATCAAGTGGAAGGTGTCTCTGGTCACTGCAGGGGGGCTGGAACTAGATGAGCCTTAAAGTCCCTTTGAATCCAATCTACTCTCTGATTCAATGATTCTTGTAATCACAGGGAAAGATAGTTGCAGCTCCAAGTGTTCATATGTCGAATGAGTTCTCTGACACTCTGGTAAATCCTTTTACAAAAACACATGCAAATAAATACATCACTCAGTAATTTGGCTGTGTAGGCTTGACGGAGCACTTCCATTCCAGATGGGATATGCCAACATGGACCAGGTGGGCGGTGGGCTTCTCACGCGCCTCTACAGCCGAGCCTTCATCGTGGCAGATCTTGAGGACTCCAGGCGAGTAGTGTTTGTCAGTGCCGACATAGGAATGGTGTCTCAGAGGCTGAGGCTGGAGGTACGTGGCTGGGAATGAACGATGGCCCAGTCTGGGTTGTCACTGGCATTAGCATTAAGGTTGTAGTCTTTGCTATATAATACTGAGTGTGGCAGCATATTGGCCATTTGCTTTGGGATCTCCTTGCAGCATGTTCTTGGAGAGACGTTGTCTCTCTGCTAAAGAAGAGCTTTTGATTCCTCAGCAAATGAGGCTGGACTTTGACCATACTTTTCTTAGTGGAAAAGTTATCACTAATACATTCAAATCGTGGATATGTTATCATGGTGCCTGTATAATGCTGGGTCTCCAGCACCACAGCAGAGAGGGAGATGTCAGAGAACTGGGTGATCTGGGCTTCACTGCAAGTTGGCCATAGAGGTCTTCACTTACCAGATTTTATTATTTTAAGGCTCTTGCCAAGTCAACAGCTATAACCTACTTGTTGTGACACTGGTATGGGAGTATCAGGCAGAAAAAGAAGAGCCAGGTGGAAGATGAATGGTTGGATTTTTTGCAAGGGATGCAACATGTCTCCATAGCCTTTGGGTGTGCAAAAGGGTTTTTCAGGACCACCTCCTTCCTCTTAGGTGCTCAAGAAACTGAAGAGCAAGTACGGCGATCTGTACCGACAGGACAACGTGATCCTCAGCGGCACCCACACACACTCGGGGCCCGGTGGCTACTTCCAGTACACCCTCTTCTGGATCACTAGCAAAGGGCTGATCAGACCATCCCTCAACGCTATTGTGAACGGCATTGTAAAGGTCGGTGTCGTCCAGCCTGTTTACCTGAGAACCCATAAATGCAGAAGAGGTGGGAGGAGATACATTTGTGACTAATGGAGCTCTTGTGATGTTTGTGGTAGAACCTCTGAATGTTGCAGCCTTAAAACATGCTTAGAGGTGGGCTTATTCTTACCAGTGAAATCAGATCGAAAAATAGAAGCCATGAATTCCTTCTGTAGAAAGAGATAGTTGTGGGTGGATTCAAAATGTTATAATAATTTTCCAGAATTTTAGACTACTTAAGAAAAAAAAAAGAAAAAGCTCCCAAATTCCCAAGAAAGTGCTGGACACAAGCAGG
>NW_008583978.1:0-23072 GCF_000691845.1 Merops nubicus | reverse complement strand
GGGAAAGAGAGTTTTTTTTCCAGATAATGTCACGTATGGCTTACATGCATGGAGTAATATTCCCTGTCTTCCTACTGTTTTCAGAGCATTGACATAGCACATCAGAACATGAAGAAAGGAAAGCTGTTTATAAATAGAGGCATTGTAGAAAACAGCCAGATCAACCGAAGCCCTTTCTCCTATCTTGAGAATCCAGCCTCTGAACGAAGCAGGTAACAGCTCCTCAAGCAGGAGAGAAAAAGAGCCCTGAAGAGGACCCCTTGGTTGGGACCACGACCCAGCTATCTTGCAGCTGGTGTTTTTGGTCTTTCATGGGATGGTTGAATATCTAGAGCCCAGACCATGGCAGAATGACACTATTGCCATCCTGGGTGTTTGGGGGTGTGCATCCACAAAAATCAGTTGCAAGAGTGGGCTTGGAAGATTGTGGTTGCAGGAGGCAACCACAACATGGGTCAAGAGTGTGATATTCTGCTTTGCTAAAAAGAAAAAAAAAAATGTCTTTAGTGGATATTAGCATTTGAATGTAGTCAAATTGAGGCATTAAAGGGCTATCCTTGATGCATGAACTTGTATTTGGACAGAGCTCCTCTCCGTCGCCTGGAGAAGAAGCACCTGAGGTCAGCAATAACCATAACACACCTGCACAGCTTTTTTCAGATGCTGCTCTAAGTTGTCCCTGTGCTCTGGTAATATCTGTAATAACCTCTTCATTTCCTTGCTCAACCCAGTGGAGATTTTATGTGTCTGAGTAACGCAGAGTGTGACCATGCCTCTGGTGCTAATGGGATTTCCCCCCTTCATTTTCATCCAGGTATTCATCCAACACTGATAAAGAAATGGTGATGCTGAAGATGGTAGGTGAGGATGGACAGGAGCTAGGCTTTATCAGGTACTGACCACCAAAGTAACATGTTTTTCTCCAAATACTCATAAACCACAGTTCAGCAGCAGTTCTGTCTTTTTGCACAAAGCTCCCCTTCCCAAGACTGACCCTCACCCATAGAGCGTTGCTTCCAGCTAGTCACCAGAGGGTCTCTGAGCACAGAGAGAGTCTATGAGCACATAAACCAGGTCAGTTAGTTCAGATCTGAAGTAGCTCTTCATGGCCCTGATAATTACTGTGGCAAATTCTTGTGGCCTCAAGACCTGGACCACCATAGCCAGGAGTTACCCTGGTCAGGAAGGGAGAGGATGGGAACAACTCTGCCCTTGTTAATCCATCCATAGGTACCAACAGTCTGTGATTGTATTCTCCCAGAGAAAATTCCCATAAGCCAACTGCTAATATATAGGTTGAACAAGTCTATTGTCAATATATAGACTGAATAAAGCATTTCCTATGTCTGTCTTCTGCCTCCTCTTCAGCTGGTTTGCTGTGCACCCGGTCAGCATGAACAACACCAACCATCTTGTGAACAGTGACAACGTGGGCTATGCCTCTTACTTGTTTGAACGGGAGAAGAACAAGGGGATGCTTCCTGGAGAGGTGAGAGCATTTTTGGATCACTGAAAATAATGGGGGGAAAAATGCTGCAACAGAGAGGGGATGGTTGGTGCTTTCTGTGGGCCAAGTGGGTTCTTTCAAACAGCGAGGCAGGACAGCAAGGTAAACAGAAAAAAGGGGGATAAAGATGAACACTGATTTATTCTCTTTCTTCCACTTGAGAAGAGAAATTGCAAGGTGTACTCTTGACTTTCCAAACTAGTAATCTGTGGTGTTTATTTAGACTTTAGGAATAGACCAGATTTATTTTGATTTGACTATTAGAAATATTAGAAAGACATGGGGGATGCTTGATCCAAAGGGATCAATATGCTGGATCTGTGGTGTGGCATCTAGTCTGTGATCACCCCCACTTCTTTATTATGGCTTCCAGCCAGTTCTGCCTTCTGAGCTTCATTTATCCAGATGATTTACCATCCTCAAAGTGCAAATGCAGCTCCTTTAAAAAGTGTTATATCCCCTGAAATGTACATACCCATCTCACAGACGCCTTGAGTCATGAATTGATGAAGAGGGTGTCCTGGGTGTGTCTCTAACACATACCTTGAAACAGTTGCCTAATTTCTATTTTAATACTCTGTGCAAAAGAACAGTTCATACCAAAGATGGAAACTAAAACAAGTCTACCTAATTCCTGCTTGCAAACGTTTCTTTTCGTCGTGAATTATCTAAAATCTTTTGACAAAACTCAACTCTAGTGAATAGCTATGGGTGCAAGGCAGTGCTAGTTGACATGCAGGCGAAGCTAAGAAGTGTTTGCAGGTCTCAATATTTAGCAGTATGGTCTGCTGGGCATATTGTGTCTAGCAGTCTTAAAAGAAAATGGCTTAAGAGCTGATAATATATCAAAATATCTAGTGCTGATGTATCCCATCTCTAAACGAGGGGGGGAAAAAAATGAGAGTATCTGTGAGAGCTGAATTCAGCTGCCATCCAGTGTGTAACCAGCCTTGCTTCTAACAAGTACTGCCTGATGTTAGCTCCTGCAGTCTGATACAGTAGCTCTCACCCTGTAAATCAGTCTTGGTGAAAGCCCAGCAGAAAACAAATCCTATGCAAGGTGCTACAATGATTCATTAACATCTAATCAGCAACATGAGAAAATGGGGACTTGAGGGGAAGAACTGTTTCTGAGATGGAAGAGGTAGATGACAAAGCACTGTCTGGATAACAAAGCAGTGTGAAGGTCCCCCTGAAATGGCAGTTGTGTCCTGTGTGTCCTATTCCCCCTTGCTCTTCTGTCCCTAACCCTTAGGACACTCCTAAATCCCCATTCCAGTCCTCTCAGTGGCTTCAGGAATGTTTACATGCTTATTAACCAGCTGTAGCACCAGCCTCAACTGCAGGGAAAGGTGTAGGTGATGTTTGCAATCACTGCAAGGCACTAAAATTCATCTGACCATGTCGGGTTTTGGCAGGGCTCTTTTGTTGCTGCCTTTGCATCCTCCAATTTGGGAGATGTGTCACCCAACACCAAAGGCCCGTTCTGCATCAACACAGGGGATTCATGCAATAACCCACAGAGCACCTGTCCCGTGGGGGGGGTAAGTATGTCCTGCCTTGATCTGCACTAACTTCTGATAAGGAGAAAATCTGGGGTGGAGCAGCTAATGCAGAGCTGCATAATGGACTGTTGTGCATGAAGAGGAGGTTCCCAGGCTGCCCAGGGCAGTGATGGAGTCCCCATTCCTGGAGGTATTTAAAAGCCATGTAAATGTGGTACTGGTGGACATGGTTTAGTGGTGACCCGGTTGTGCTGGGGTAATGCTTGGACCAGACGATCTTAAAGGTCTTTTCCAACTGAAAGAATTCTATGACATTAAAACAAACAAAAATCACTTAATTTTCATGTTCATTCTGAATACCTCTTTCAGGAACTTACTGTGTCTTGTCCTGACACATTCTGTTTTCTGGTCATTTAGCCCAGACTTAAATTTATCTTGCTGCATAGGTGAGCACAGTAACCTGGTGCCCAAATTTGAGCTGGCTAGCACGAGGCTTTTAGTTCCCACAGTAGGACAATCACTTGTGAACTCATCCATTTTGCAATTCTCCACATGTTCTCCATATTAATTGATCACTAGCACTTAAATGAATTTCTTAACAGGCAAGGATGTGCATAGCCATGGGTCCTGGTAATGACATGTTTGACAGCACAAGAATTATTGGGCAAAATATCTACTTGAAAGCAAGGGTAAGTGAGACTTTGCTTTATGAGCGGGCATGAATGCTGGCTTGCAGGCTCATTGAAGCAACTCTCTTGCATGTGTTTTTGTGAATGTTTGTAGATTTAAATTACTCTGAAATCCATATTTATATGCTTAAGGAAGAGTTTCCTGGTTATTCAGAAAGCACACAGTTTTATTCAGATATGTCATTGGAGGTGTTACCATTTGAAAATGTTGGTTTGGGCTTTTAATCTCAGTATTGCTCATTGGTATATCCTGTGGATGTTGCCCCTTACAGTCTCCCCCTCCCTCCCATGCACAATTCTTAGAGGTTTCACAATTGGAAAAACTAGTGTTGAAGACTCCTAGAAGAGCTCAGAGACACCACCACAGAGCGCTTGTTGGCCATCTTCAGCATCACACTCCCAAAACAAGACAAACATGAGTTAATAGGTGCCAGCTTAAACATCCACAAAAGACATTCATCTTGCCCTGCTTGACTTTGCATTTACTCAGCTAGTGTCCTCCACCCTATGAGCTCCCTTGTGTCACCTGTGTCCTTGGACCTAAAAGTCACCTGAATTTACTGGTTTCTCTTCTGTGGCTTTGTGTAATGTGAGAGTAGTCAGAAGACACTTTTTTTTTGGCACCATTTCAGGGACAGCAATTTCTAGGAACTGAACCAGGTCCAGCAGAGAATTAAGAGCAGAAGGTTTGATGGTCATGGTTTCCTTTTAATCCCCATTTCAGATGCTTGCCCTGAAGTCACTCCAGACAGATCATGACTTGCAAGTGAAAGGTTGTCCCAGTCAGAGTGGCCTGTCACGTGTATCAAATGGCAAGAGCAATGCTTCATTGCTGTCATTTTAGCAGTGCAGACTCTTGGACTTCAAAGCCTGTCCCCTTTACTCCTTTGTGCAGTTGTAGGAAGGTTGCTAAGCCTGTAGAACTTCTGGCCACACTTTCTATGTACCAGCTCAAGGCACACGTGCCAGAAAAATGTTCACTGAAGAGCTGGACAGCTTAGCTGTAAGCTGTATAGTAAACACATGGTAAAGACCGTGGGTTTCAAAGCAATGAATGCAGCAAAGTGCATCTTTCTCATAGAAAACATGCCTTCTGATTGCTGTAAGATGTGAGAAATGCCAGAAGGTTGCATCTAGGAAAAAGAAGATGCCATCCTTGTGGAACTGGTGAACGCTTCAGGTGTAAAAAAAGAAAGGCAAGCATGAAACTGCTGAGCAGAGTGTCCTCCCTGTGTAACTTGAAACAGGGAGAGTTTGCAGGACTTGGGGCATGCAGGGCTTGAAGACAGAGTGATGGAAACAAAGGAGCTTGGGAAATATACTCTGGCTTTAACACTTGGAAGAGGCCACTGGAAGGTGTCAACAGAATGAAGAAATATTTCATAAAGCTGAATCTAGTAACAGATAGGTTCTTGAGTTCTTCTTCCTTAAGACTTTCCACCTTGTGTGTCCCTTAGGAGCTGTATGAAAAAGCTTCTCAGGTGGTCACAGGCCCCCTCAGCTCAGCTCACCAGTGGGTGAATATGAGTGATGTCTTGGTGGAGCTCAATGCCACACACACGGTAAGATTGGGAGCTCCAGGGATGGAGGAGGACTTGGCATGCTGAGATCTGGTTTTAAAATCTCTCTTTTTCATTGGTTTTCCTCTTCTGATTAAGGTTAAAACATGTAAACCTGCCTTAGGACACAGCTTTGCCGCAGGAACTATTGATGGAGCAGGGGCTTTCAACTTCACACAAGGTAATTTAAGGAGCAGATGTCAGTATGGCTTCGAACAAATGGGGAAAACACAGAGCTTTGCCCAAATAGTTTCAAAATCCCAGAGTCATTAAAAAATCTCAATGGCTGGTTGAACAACGGTCTCCAAAGGGATGTTGTTTGGGAATGTGTGATCTTACAGCTCCCTCACAAAGTTTGTCTGTGTTCATGAGGAAGCTTCCGGAGAAGAATGTGACCGCGCTCTGAAGGAAGGAGAGCACCCGATGGGGAGTGGGGAGGAAAAAGAGCTAGCTTTGGGGCAATCTTTCTCATTTGTTCTCATTACTGCCAAGATGGACCTCAGCTGGGCTAAAGCTTGGCTTTTCAACTCACCTTAGAAAAGGGAGATAGTTGGAAACCACTGAGAGATATTTCACATAAGAAGGGAGGGGGTAATAAATAATTTTTTTATTTGATAACTGCTGGGGCAGCCAAAGGAACAGCATTTAAATGATGTTTCCCCCTCAAGGGTCAGTAGAAGAGGACCCATTTTGGGATGAAATCCGGGACCAGCTGCTGGGAAAGCCATCCAATGAAACAAAAGCCTGTCACAAACCCAAGCCAATCCTCTTTAGCACTGGAGAGGTAAGGATATGCTGGTGTGTGCCCTGGGAAGCGCAGAGGCTTCTGAGCTGGACGAGGTTTTGGTAGGGTGCTACAGACAATGTCTGTGCCAGTCCGTATGGTGAAGAACAAGCAGGGAGAGAGAAAGCACTATAAGCTCTGAAGGCATGAAAATAGGCTGCAAAAATAAGTGGTGTCTTTAGTTTGCTTCTGAATGAGAAAGGTGGAAGTTTTCCTCTTGCAGAGCACCTTTGCTATATATCCATAAGAGTGACAAGACCCACTGTCCTCATTAGGGTAAAAAAATCCAACTGAAGATCTACCCTGGCAGAATTACCTCTGCCTGTGAAACAGCTCGGAGCAGGACACACAGAGAAAATCATGGGGTCAGGGCAAGCTGACGGTGAGTAGAGCTCAGCATTGCCTCCTGGCAGCCTCTGGTTTCAGGACAGCCTCTGGTGGTGCTCAGATCTTAATAGCTCTGGCTGGATTTTAATTCCATCCTACTATTAGTTTCCTACCTTAAGCTGTGAAAGGACCTTTCTTTTTGTCATGTGGCAGACTGGTCCATGCAAAATTAAGTGACTCCTCATGGCGCCTGTTGTTAACTCTGGGAACTGTATCACCTTACCCACCTTCCCAGTGTTGTCTCCAGAGGTTCCTACTGGACTTTGACTTCCTCTGGAAACATCCTGTTGTATTCTCTGTTTCCTGCCATGTTTGTGCAAGTGTCCGATAGTTCTGTGAGCTGTAACATCGGCTGATGCCAGACTTACTCATCCACAGGTAGAATCACACCAGGCTCAGGCTGGAGGCACCCTGGGCTGGGGTGCTTCAGCATGACCCTGCTCCCAGCAGGACCAACATTGCAGCTACAGCATGTTGCTCACGAACACGTCCAGAAGAGCTGGGGCAGTCAGCAAGGATGGAGTTCCTCATTGCTTGAGTTCCCATCCCGTGGTTGACCCACTCAAAAGGGACGGACTATTTTGTAGGGGCCAGCCTCTGCAGAGCTGCTGCCCTGTCCCAGCCCATCCTCATGCTTGGGGCTGCTCTGTCCTGGGCAGGATTTAGTGTTTGTTCTTACTGAACGTTCCCAAAATCCTACTTATGACTTCAAAAGAAAATTGATACCTTATTTTCCACCTGCTGTTCCCTTGGCACTAAGGCAAATGCACTGTAGTGGAGCAGGATTGAGTTCCAAGGTCCTTTAGATCACTTAGAGGATGCCATCTGGATGAGGCGACTCATTGTTATTCCTTTCATCAGTCTCTTTAGAAAATTTCCTGTGTTGCTTTGTGTTCAATCAGCTCCTCACCTCATCTCACATAAAAAGAGGTCCCAACATAGAGCTTCCTCCCCACTCCGCCTCCTACATCCAGGACAGTACTACTGAGAGTAAATTACACTTTATTTTTATGACTTTATCGACATTTGACCATCCTTTTAGGGATGCTCTGGCAGGCCTTCTGCTTCTGAGGTGCTTCACAAGGCTTTGTCATTCATGTTTTGCCCCCAGTAAATTCCTCCTTCAAAAGTCTTTTTGGCATGCTGGAGTGGGATTTTACATTTTATTTCCTGGAGCCATGCCACCCTTGATTCCTTGTCGTTCTTAATTTCCCTTTAGCAAGCTGCTTCATTTTTAGTTAGGTAATTATTTTTAAGATGAAATGCTGCAGTAGTGTGTGTTTTGGCTGCTGCGATGATGCTGAATTCAAGTATGGTGTGGTCCCTGCTAAGAGGCAGTTTGAAGTCAAGGCTAGATCCCAGAGCATCACCCTATGGGTGACTTAGAAACTCTCTCTCTGCAGCTGATGGTGCATCTGCTCAGCTAACGAAGAGTTAACTCTCATTTCCTGTTGCCATTGGGCTCTCTGATTTCACTCATTCACTTTTGCTCTCCTGGTCAGTTGACCAACCTTATTGATTCTACCACTGTCCTTTTCCCATGCAGGTGAGGGGTTTCTAGGTGCTACCTTGACCTTATTTACATACTTTGCTTTAAGCTAACTCTCTGGTAGCACTTTTATTTTTTTTTTTCCCTTACCCATGTATTTACAAGTGCCCTGTCTGTTAGGGCCAGATGTGTACATATGGAAGTAAAACACTTTCTCATGTGCCCATCTACAAAGTAAAGTTATTTGTCTGATTTCTGACTGTAGGAAGGAAAACACTCTGGCTTTCTTTATTCGCTACTATCCTACAATATTCATATCCCCTTTATTTTCACCTCAGATGACTCGGCCTCACCCATGGCACCCTGACATCGTGGATGTTCAGATTGCTGCCATTGGATCACTGGCAATCGTTGCTGTTCCTGGAGAGTTCACGTATGTATTTCTTTGGTCTTGTTCTGTTTTGCAGCCAGTAGTGTTTAATTCAAGCTACTTGAAAATTGCCCCTAGTATATGACAGATGTGTGAGCACTACACACACATATATATATAAACATGCATATATATTTATATATAAAATGCATGCACTTTCTTTTATACTGTCTCCTCTGGTTACCTGGGGTTTCCCATTTTCCTCTCCCTTCTGTAAATCAGTCACAGGAACGAATGAGATGCAAACAAGCTTCCTAAACAATTCTAACTGTTCATTGTAAAATGCAGTTCCCATGAAGTGAAGGAACTTTTTCACTTGATTTTTTTTTTTACTCCACAAACACGATAATGATGAATTGCACTGTCTGTTTTCAGTACAATGATGAAAATCTAAATAATAATGATTTATTCCTAGCATCTTTTCTCCTACCCCACTTGGCCTCGGGGTGCTTACAGCCTTGTCCTGGCTGTGATGATGGGTGCAAAATATTTTGAGGTGTTTTTGTTGAGCTCATTGCAGAGAAGCCTTAAGGGATGCTGAGCAGCACGGCAAGTGCTATGTGAATTTCTGGTGGTGTGCTCCATGTCCCAGCAGCGACTCCTGCTTTAGCTCCCTGCATTTCTGGAGGCTGATGTTGTTCCCTTAATGCCCCTAGGACCATGTCTGGACGGAGGCTACGGGAAGCTGTTAAAAGAGTAAGTTGCTGAGGAAGAGTTTTCTTCAGAGTGCAACTTATCTGAAGCTTCACATTTCTCGATCCTTCTTGTTTTTCTCTTGTCTCCTTCAAGCTGGGGTCATCACGAGTCTCATGGTTCCCAGATGTTTCCTTCTCGCTGTTGCTTTGGACATATTTTACATGTGCTTAGTGGTGTGCAGGAGAAATGAATATCCTCCCCCAAAGAAGCAAACTGCTCAAGTTTCAATCCATTAAGCCAACACAAGCTAATTTAACTGGGATCCAGGCACAACTGATGCTAGCAAGCCTTTTGTCTCTGGAGTAGAGATGTTTAGCTTTTTTAATCCCTACCAGGATTTTGCAACATGAGAACAACTGGGAAAAAAATGGCAAATTTAATTTTTCCATTTCCCTGATTAATACATGCTATTCTCTGCTGCAGCCTGAAATACCATCTTAAGCTCAGATGCTGTCTCCACAGCTCACTGTGTCTATCTCACCTAGTTATATGACCAGTTTTTTTAGTAGTATACAGACATCAGCTTCTAAAAAAATCCCCTAAATTTATTGAATCTATTGGAGTATGAGGTTGTTCATCGTCTTTTCCTTGGGAAGTTAATATGAGACATTAATAAGGTAAATTGGACTTGTAGGGTTGCATTCCTGAACATCTTGCCCCCTTCCCACTGTATTGTATTTGTATTCTGTTCTGGTAAATTATAGATGGTTTGGGTTGGAACAGACCTTCAAGATCATCTAGTTTCAAGCCCTCTGCCGTGGACAGGGACACCTCCCACTAGACCACGTTGCTCAGAGCCCCATCCAACCCAGTCTTCAACACCTCCAGTGTCGGAGCATATACAGCCTCCCTGAGCAACCTGTTGCAGTGAATCACCACCCTCACAGGGAAAAAAGAACAACATCATAACTGTATTAAGCAGTTGTTACAAGATCAGTGTTTCATTTTCTTTCTTAGGAATTTGATTCTCATGGTACACCAGGAATGGATGTCGTAATTGCAGGTCTGTGCAATGTCTACACCCATTACATTACCACCTATGAGGAATACCAGGTAAATCTTAAAGCTATGCATTGGACAAGTTTAACTGAGTTCAGCTTTTTGTTATGTGGGATGATAAGTCATGTGAAATTACAATGTTTAGAGTACTTCTCCTTTGCCACAAAAAGCTGAAGAATCTGTGGCAGAGATCATGAGACCTCCATGTTTGTTCTGGCCTAAATGACATGGTCCAAGGACCAATGTGATTTCCTGACCTTAGCTAGAGAGTAGATATGGATGTTTTAATGTGGAAACGATCAGATGTACTGAAGGGAAATCCTGTGAGTTCAGGTCTGTTTTATAAATCTCCTGAGGACTTGGATGAATTAGAAATTGTCTTCATAAGATGGAAGAATTGCGAGAAGAAAGATTTGGAGCTGCAGGGTTGTAAGGTGGACATGAATTGCAGTGCCATGTTGCTGTAGAAAAGGTTGCAATATGGCCAGCAAGACCCAGCTTTAAGGGTCGCTTACAAGACATGGTAGATGTTGTGCTTTGAGGAAGGTGTGGACCATTGGATGGACTCCTTCAGTTTAGGTACCTTACAACTGGGAGGGAAGGTTCGAAAAAACTGAGGTTGTCCAACCCAGAAAGTTGGAGAGGAGATGACTTACATAATAAACCTTTAAGAGAGTAGAAGAGAGGTGATAATTGGAAGAGTGACAACCAGCTCACTCTGTTTGTGATGGATTAGAGAACAAAGAGTAGCCTGAATTGCAGCAGAAGTGCTTAGGCAACTTGCTGGGCTCCCTCCCTAGAAGTAAGGGAGTAAGTAAACCCCTGCAGGTATCTTGCTGATCTTGTCTCAGCACAGTAGGATGAGCTCAAAAGTCCTTCAAACCCTCCTTTTCCAAACTTGTCCTTTGCTAGGCTCAACGATATGAGGCTGCATCAACTATTTATGGGCCACACACCCTTTCTGCTTATATTCAACTGTACAGGGGACTTGCAAGGGCTATTGCTAAGGTAAGCAAAATTTTCTGTAGGCCACATGCTGCTAGAGACATTTAAATCCTGTAAAAGGTGATGGCTTTATTTGTTCCTTAGTGAAGTTGCATGATTGCTACCCTCACTTTTCTAATAAGAAACTACTTAGAGAAATTCTCATCTGATATGAAAGTAATTCCTGTAATGGGAGTCTCAAACCACTTGAGAAGTGATGGGGTTTTCTTTTTTTCTAGTCAAAGCTTAGGAAATAGGTACCTCCAACCTTTCAGTGTGGCCTGAAGTTGCTGCTTGTCTGCCAAGGGGAAAAAAAGTCTGCTAAATTTCTGCTGTACATGGCAATGTTCATTAATATTGTAACTGTGGACTGTGTGAAAGTGCAGGACCGGTGGGCGGGCACTACCTCCTGAAGCCATGGGATATTCTGGTGGGTGGATCTGGGGGAACTTCAGCAGTAGGTTAGCAGGTGTCCTGCAGGGGTTGCTCCTGCATGCAGAGCACAGATGAAGATACTTTTGTTTTTACACTCACTTTAGTTCCTCCATTCTTACATTCAAAAAAGCAATGGACTTGGATAAAGAGCCATAGCAGTGATATGATTCATCAGAGAGACACTGGTTTTCCATATGTATGTATAACGAGGACATCTCTCTCCCAGAATACAGTTCAGGATTTGCCACGTGGTCCAGAGCCCCCAGTTTTCAATATAGGGAACACGACTTTGTTGCCTCCTCTCACGGCTGATCGCGCGCCGGTGAATAAGACATTTGGGGATGTGCTACAAGGAGTGAGACAACAGTATCGAGTGGTGAGACCTTCATAGATTTGCTAAAAACCTGTTTAGGAAATTATCCTTATATCTTATCCCTCACCAGAAAAAATCTGTGTTTTCTAAAGGGTCATGGTGCTCTGAGACCAAAAAGGTCTCGTTGCTCTTAGCAAGCTTGGTTGAAAAGGCAGAAGCAGAGATTGTTTATGCCAATATCATTGTACTGAGTGTGATTAAATAAAACAGATGAATGAGAGGAGAAAATAAAAGCCCTTTATTCAACATGAGGAAGACTTCTTTTTCTGCTTCAACATAAATTAACACCTGATGATTAAATAGGCAAATATTGTACAGCGACTTCCTTACAAGCAGAAATCAGGCCACCTTTGATGCCTCTGGTATGAAATGTAAATGAAATTACAATGTCAGAAGGGGCTCAGTTTTCAAGGCTCAAAATTTAGATAAGGTGTTCAGAGCGAGGACTTTTATCTCATTGCTCTCTCCAGCAGTAGGGTAACAAGGGAGCAGGGAGGCATTCTTAAAAATCCCACATATTTCCCTCCCTCTTTTGCACAAATATCTCATGCACTGTAGTGGAGTTTACCCAGCAAGCAGGACGAGTAGGATGGCAAGGCACAGAATATCAGTTCACAGTATAAATTGTCCATTGCTATTGCCACAAATGAAATTGTATCATTTAAAACAAAACCAAAAGAGAGCAAACCCACAAAACCCCAGTGGAATCACTAAAAGCCTCAAATGTCATTTTCAAAAGATGTTCTTAATGTGCAATATACTGCTCAGTCTTTACTATAAATCTTAATTTCCCGTACAGAGTGAAGTTGCTGAAGTAACTTTTGTAGGTGCAAACCCCAGGACCTCTGCAGAGAATGCGGTAAATACGGCGCGACAGCGATGGAGCTGAGGGTGTTTGGGATTTGTGACTCTTTAGTTACTGCCTCTACCTGATGCACTTTAATCTTCAACATTCAGATTTCGAAAGGAATAGGATTGTGTACTTCCAGTGCTTTTTTTTTCTCTGCTGGATGTTCAGAAGAAGATAGTTTCTCCCTTTAGCGTGTGCTTTTGGAATCACATTACCAGAATGCTTTTGGGGCGGAATCCTTAATTTGGTCAGATATGGACCATTTGTTATCTCTTCATACTAGTGAAGTTGAAGGTACCTATGTCATACGTCAGGCTGGATGTTCTTTCTCAGTCAGTATCCAGTGCCATCCAGTCATAGCGAGCATGGTCCCTAGTCTCCATCATATCAGCCTGGTGCATTGTTTTGATAAAACAAAGAAAATTAGAAAAGTACTTAATTCATCCCGTCATTCATGTTGTATAATCACTGATAGCAAATACTTCACCTGTCCACTCTCTTTTTAATGATAGAGTTCTTTACTTCGTGGAATTTATTAGCTTAAATTTGTGCTTTATTAGTGAAATATAAGCATTTTTGCTAGTGATTACCATATTTGCCAGTAAAGCACACAGAAGTGTACTCCATTCTCCAGTTTAAAGTGACACAGAGAAGTAGGGACATGCCTGTCCCTTCAGCATCTGGCTAACCCTGCTATTTTTATTCCAGACTGAACACAACTTCCTGACAGTGGAGAGATACACCAGTGCTTCAGACAGCTGGCACGTGGTACAGAATGATGCCTCCTGGGACACCAGGTGGGTGCCCTGACCAGATTTCTCTCTTCCATAGACTTCACAAAGTAATTCAAGTTTAACCTGAAGGGCTTCATTTCAGAGCTCCCCAACTGTAGATTGGTCTTGTCACTGAAGATGATGCTTTCTGGGAATGGATCTGTCCATATTTGGGTGGTTAACTTGTCAAGACCACAACAATCAGTCTCCCTGCTAGGTCTAAGCCTCTACAATGATGCCTTGTAAGTATGGGAAAGGTAGAAGGAAAAGCAAGAATTACAGAAGGTTCGTGGCCCAATTTGTTTGTAGCCTACATCCATCCATCTGCTGTACCATGCTGATGAATACGTTACCAAATAGAAAATCTGAGAGGTCCACCATAGTAAGGTTTTCACAGGAGAAAAAAATGGCCAGATTTGCTGGAGATCATGAAGTAGAAACAGTAAACAATTTAAAAATTTGTAAGAAAGCAAGGTTAATGTTGGAGGTCTCAATCTTAAGGAAAAATACCCAGTAAGCAGCAAAGCTGGTGTCACGTTTCACAACGACACCAGAAGTCAGCACAGGAAATAGGATCAACAAAGGAATCTTTTGTCAAACCATTAGCTTTCAAGACTCCTCTGTTTGGATAAAACCAGACCTTTTCTCACCTGCCTCTGCACTCTATCTGTGAGAAACAAAATCTGTCTTGCAGTCTTCTGACCTTGCAACGTCCCAGTACAAACACATAACATCTGAGGTTAGAGAGGGTAACATTCCCAACAGCTTGGCCTCATTGGGAAAGTCTTCCTCTGGATTTATGATGAGCCTTAGATAGGATGTAATTCTCTCTGCCCAGGTGCAACCAGCTGCTCTCTAAAACTGTCCTGGTAGTCAGAACTCTGTCTGTCCCAGCATGGGAAATTATATTAGGCTCTTTACTGTGAGAGTGGTGAAACACTGGAATGGGTTGCCCAGAGAGGCGATGGAGGTCTCCTCTTTGAAGACATTCAAGGTCAGGCTTGATGGGGCTCTGAACAACCTGATCTAGTTGGGAATGTCCCTGCTTTACGGCAGGGGGATTGGCCTAGATGACCTTTAGAGGTCCCTTCAACTCAAAGCATTCTGTTATTCTGTGATGCTATATTCCTACCTGCTCTTGGAGCTCTGCATTTCTGAGTGCTTGCCCTCTGTTTAACACTCACACTGTTATGTTGTCACTCTTGATGTCCTCACCTTTTCCAGTCAAGTTCCCTACTTGAGTAAGTATCACCCATATATGTAGCCCTGCCTCCTTCTCTCCTGTTCCAAAAACCCAAGATCCTGGCTAGGAACACCAAAAATGTTTAATAACACATCACTTGAGAAGATGAAAAACATAGGAAAGTGCAAAACTTGAAGAATGTGCAGCCATGATGCTGAAAAGGTGAGAATCTAGACACTGTTCTTCTTTGTGAGAAAGGTCAGACTTTGCATCTCTGAACAATGCTTAAATACTTCTGCTGATAAGGAAGAGGAGCTGTTTGGTCTTTTCCTGCCTAAAGAGGCTGGCCAGATGCAAACTAATACAGACAGTAATGTCTCCTCCCTTCCTGGTGCCCCAGGAAAGTACCAACTATCACAAGAAAGGGGAAATGGTTCTTTTAAGGTGAAAACCAGTCACTGTTTATGATGTCTGTGTTTCAACCTTGAGATGCCAGTAATTAAGGCAATGTGCACAGGGAGCATCAAACATTTTTACTGGATATTAATGAAACCAGACTGTGGGGTTTTTTAGTACAGGAAAACCTAACATTGGATACCAGTGAGCACGCTGACATTGCAATAGGAGAGTAACACAAGGGAATGCAACATTTGCTAGCTTAGTGTTGCAAAGTGTTAATCAGCTTGTAGCTACGTTTGTAAAATGCATATTTTCAGGGATCAAAAGATATGGAGGTTTACTTAAAGGAGGTGCAGCTTTCGGGGAAGGAGATAGCTGTTATCTGCCCTTTGTTCTGTGCCCACCACTGCAGCAGGGACAAACTCAGTGTAGACTTGCCCTTTTGCTGGATGATGTCTTGGTGTTTGCAGCAGGGAAGTGTTTGGTCCCACCCTGCATCTGCCATGGGGGCAGAAATTGCTTTTGTGGGACTGTTTAAGAGGAAGGAGTGAGATACAGGCAGGAATTTGCCCAGCCCTGCCTTTAGCAAACAGCCAACAGAGATAAGATGTATTTAAATCCTCATTAGTTCATCTGTGAGAAGCCCCTTCCCAGGTAGGATCTGATCTATGCTCCAGTTCCTGAGTCCCAAAGTGGTGGTTCTGGTTCACTGAGCCTGGAGGGCAGGATGGGGAGAAGGCTGGGCAACGGTGAGATCTATCATAGCAGCACTTTTAGGTCAGTGTTAGAGCCAGGCTCAGGCTGCAGGTCTCTGTTCCAACCCAACTCCCAAC
Source organism: Merops nubicus (assembly GCF_000691845.1). Lineage (NCBI taxonomy): Eukaryota > Metazoa > Chordata > Aves > Coraciiformes > Meropidae > Merops > Merops nubicus. The sequence goes on along the minus strand of NW_008583978.1, from coordinate 7,197 downwards.
AAGGCCAACACTGCACCTATAGCAGGCAGCCTGGGGCCATGTCCAGGCGAGTTGTGGTAGTCCCCAAGGATGGCGATCTCCCACCATTTCAGGCCTTGTGCTATCACCTGGTTGTCATCTCTCAGGACCACATTGTCCTGATGATGTCCTTTGTCACTAGACAAACAAATCTTAGAATCATAGAATTATTTGGGTTGGAAAGTGCTCATCTAGTCCAACTGCCCCTGCGGGGAGCAGGGACATCTCCCAGTAGAGCATGTTGCTCAGAGCCCTGTCCAACCTGACCTGGAATGTTTCTAGGGATGGGGCATCTACCATCTCTCTGGGCAACCTGAGCCAGTGTTTCAGTACTCTCACCATAAAAAATTTCTTCCATCTATCTAGTCTAAATCTCCCCTCTTTTAGTTTAAAATAATTTAAAAGCCGTTGTCCTCTCACAACAGGACAAATCCATCACCAAAACTTTGGACAAAAGCAACCATGCAGACACGTGGACCCTGTGGCAGACTGTGGTCTCTCTTTACCAAACTGAATTTCCCCAAATTTCCCATCATTCACTGTTTTTCACCCAGTTATGTCTGTAAATATTTAATCTAATCTTCTCAGTAGGACTGGTATGGGAAAACTTTTTATTACCATTACTGATGAATCAACATATTTTGTTCATATGCTTCCTTGAGTTAAAGCCCTGAAACAGGGGTGCTGCCTCAGCAGGACTTGATAACTCTCATGCCTGGCTCAGATACAGTTAGGGGGATATCCAGCCCTGCCCCTCATTGGCAGTATCAAAAGAAGAGCAGGTTAATCATCTCACCAAGAAGTGCTGCATCTTCTGCAGAAGAAAATGGGAGCCTCATGTGGAAATGAGTGCCAGAAGCCCTGAGCTCAGCTATGATTGATTTTGCTTGTGACCTTCAATAAATACTCATCCATCTAGTTGAGAATTCCCCTCACGCAGGGAAGACTAAGCTGACAAATACTGCTCACAGAGGTGATATCATATGGGGGTTATGATATGGAGTGGAGAATGTAAGAACGTGTTGGTAAAAATATTCTTCACCTGCAAAAAGAACCACTGGCTTGTTTTCCCATGTTTCCAAATATTTTTCAGCCCTGCTGAGTTTTGGGTTGGTTTGTTGGTTGCTGCTCTGATAACCTATATATATGAGGAAAGGTTAAAAGAAGCTCTTCAAATGTACTTAACTGGAGTGCATTCATCTCGTTCCACTTAGTGAGCTCTTGGGATATTAAGACAAAAGAAAAGTGGATTTTCTTGCTGACTGCAATTTTTGGTTTGTCTGCTAGGTTTTACTGGACCAAAGGACTATTTGGTCGGAGCAATGTGACTGTTGAATGGCACATCCCTCGTGGCACAGAGCCGGGTACCTACAGGATACGGTACTTCGGGCACTACAAGAAGAGAGTGTCTCTCAGTCGTACTGTCTCTGTTCCGTTTGAAGGCACGTCGTCAGCGTTTGAAGTCACAGCTCTGTAGGTGACCTTGTTCACTGAAGGATTTGTTTCCTTTGAACAACAGACTTGATATCTGCAATGTTCACAGTGCATGTCTGGGAGGCTGTTTGTGGCATACATGGCTCTACACATCACCGCTGTCCCTTGAGTACCCCTAGTCATCCTTTGCTGTGCAAAGCTCAACTTACTGCAAAATTTGGATTTTCAATTCAGTCTCACTAGTCCAATGTACTCTACTTCAAACGGTTCTCGTCTTGGCCAGATCTCACTGCAGTTAATTCTTAATGTAATAAAAGATGTAACTCTTTTTCTTTAGTTATTAAACAAGTGCTTATTGATTGTGAATTTGCTCTCTTGGAGAGAATTGCTGCGTATTGGGAGCTAATCCAGACCATAAAATGGTCTATAAAATCGAACCCAGTCCATAAGACTGAAAAGAGCTACTGAATTCCCAAGGCATCAGTAGAGAAGACTCCTCAGTCGTGCTTGAAGTGCAAAGCTGACCTCTTAGGACGGTAAAGGGATAAATAGGGTAGACACTAATCAGAAAGGTTTGAATTTTTTTTAATTTACTCATTCTGGTTTAGGGCGTTTGGAGGGTTCATTCTCTGAACTTAAAAGCCACCATAGACTGTGGGTGCTGGTGAGGCAACAGTGTCATATGAAGTGAATTGCACATAGTTCTCCATAAATCAGTGGTCTTGGTTTCAGAGGTGCCTGAGAGTGGCTGTACAGGGTCCTACCTCAGAGGTCTCAAGTAAGGAAAGAAAGGTCAGTCACTCTCAAAATAAAATATTGGAGCAGAGAGCAGGTTTTGTTCCTGCTAGACTGTGCTATTCTTTTTCACAAATATCAGTTTTGAACTGACTAATGTACTCGGTGAGATCAGTGCTGCCCACCACTTGTGGGTTTGTGTCATTTCAAGGGGATGTTGGGCAAGTTTTTGGAAGAGAAGCCCTCTGAAAGCTCTCAAAAAATTACAAGTGGCCAAAGAACCTACAGATGAGCTGGAGGCCACCAAGTCCCTGGAAGGATGACACATATTCTGATTTTATGACTTGAAGACATAATGCGTGTGTGGTACAGTCCAGAGGAAGGATGTTGTGCAAGAAAGACTTTGGGGCTGACTTTGTCCACTCTTCTTGTCCCTGTGTTAAGCTCCTGGCTAACCCTGTGAACACAGCAAAGGGCAGCAGATGACTTTTTACCCTATAAATATCACTTTCAGACACCTCAGTAAAATCAAAAATAAGGATGCTTACATGTGCCAGAGGTTGTTTCAACAGGAGGGTGTCATAAGAGGGCACTGGAGTTACACCAGGGGCCATATGCAAGATGAGGATTTGGGGAGGGACCTGTTGGTGAGGGAGAACCTGCAGCTGTTAGCCAAAGGAGACTGATGTCTAACCAGAGCAGGGTTGGATTTCATCATAACATGTTTGTATTTCAAGTACTGCAGACAGAAATCATTAAGAATTGAACTTATGTAGTAAAGCTGTGGGTGAAGCAGCTCTGAACAGACCTCATACTGCTTCATTTTAGCATCAGGAAAGACACAAGGTGAGCAGCCTCTGGCTGGATGAAGGGCTTCCTAGGGCCGATGGCCAAAGCCTGAATCACCTACAGCTAGGTCACCAGAAGGGCTCATGGTGCCCTTCTGACCCATGTGAAAGATCAAAGGAGGTTTTCATCAAAACATAAAATGATGATACATTGAAGGGGAAGAAGGACAGTCCCAAAACCTGTTGGCTGAATGGGTTTTAAAATGGAAAGATCCCCAGGAAAGAAGTGGATCGTCTCCTGGGGGTTTCAGGAATTGGCTGGACAAAGCCATAACCACCTTGACCCAGTGCTGGTGGCAGGTCCCTCCTGAGGTGCCTGCCACCAGTGCTGCCATTGGGTGCCATAGGCAGGGATTGCTCTACAGTGTCCAAGTTTCTTCCAGCCTCGGTAAATGGCAGATCCGGAAACCACGGGGAGAAGAAAATAGGCCTTTCAGATCTGGATTTAGGATTCTTGTGTTGTCTTACAGCTAAACAACTGTAAATGTTTAATAAGCTCCAACAACCCGTAGCAATTTTGTATGCAATCTCTTTAATTCCTCAGAGAACCGTCAGTCAGATAATTTTGCCTCTCTTTAAAATCAGTAGGAGAGGATGAATTATTCATTTTAAACCAGCGGAAATCAGTCTCAGAGATCCCCATCCAGGGGAGCTCAAAGCAATCACAGTACTGAGCCAGGAAGGGGAGAGCTTTGGAAGGACAACACTGGGAATCAAATCCCTGAAGATGTTCTTCATGTGCGTTCCTAATAACTAATCCGGCTGTCCCCTCTGCCCTGCTCTTATCAGCAGAATTGCTGCTGGTGGCAGTGGTGGCACCTGTGAGACGCAAACAGCAGCACGGGATGCTGCTCCACCATCCCACCACGTCATGGGACAGGCTTGGCCAGTGCAACAGTGCTCAAGTTGTAAAATAATCCAGAAAATATCTTTCAAAGTTATTTCCCCAGTTTGCTCATGTCTTCATGTGGGACTGTGCATGGCGGAGCTCATCACAAATGTTTTATTGGATTTTTTTTCAGGTAATTTTATTTTTATTATTGCATTACATTAACTGTGGATTTTTTTTTTTAGTATTGTTCGTGCTGAACATGTTTATGCAACCAAAATTGAATTGTATGGTTAAGATGCTCATGGGTGAGTTTTAACCTCTAAAATGTGAACATCTGACCCCAAAAGAGAGTTTTTAGGAAGCTGGTGTTTCTCATGGAAGGTGCTGGAAGACAGAATTAGGGTAGCTGGAGAGTCCCACCAGTGCCCCAGAGCAGGTCCACTTGTGAAATACCTCATAGCAGGCTTATTAATCTATTTGTCACTGGTGGGCACAGGCTTATGGAAGTTTTGAGGGAGCTTTTTATTTACTTTTCATAATTTCTTGTGTCTAGAAAATTCAGCAGCTCCAAACACCTCAGTGTGAGAAAGGCTGTTGAGAGAAGTCCTCTGTTTTATTCAGTCTTTAATAGCATTGTGACTATCATCTGCTGTGGGCATACAGTGACAAAGAGCCCTTCCTTCCTACCTGCCCATCAGAAAAGAAAGACATCTGTTGGCCTCACTTTCTCTCAGCATCACTAGCTGCTTCCTTCTCCTTCATCATGCAAATTGTCTCATCTTAATAGAATTATCTGGCTGACAGAAGGCCAAAGGGGAATTAAAATTTCCAGCATGCAGTTAAAGGTATTTGCAATGGAAACAAACTTTTTCTTTTATGCATAAATCTGAAGTGGAGAAAATAGCTTCTTCATATGCCCCACAAACATGACATTAGTCAGGTGTTGGGGAGTGACCATTGATCTTTTGTATATAGTCTGCACTTTACAACAGACTTTATCTAATAGGTTTGTTTGCTTTCACGCTCAGTAACATTATTACTAATCATGTTTGTATCAGCTATGCTCTGTCCTTGCATGTGTTTTTCTTGTTTTCTAAAAAAACACTCTTTGACTCGAGCAAAATTAAGATTTGTCAGTATAGAGTTTGACCATCACCAAGCCCAACAGAAATGGAGCATTTGGGATCATTAGAATTTCCAGAGGAAGAAATTTTAAAACATCAGCAAAATTATGAAAAGAATTACAATTTATTTTAGTTGGTTCGAGTATTTTATGATTCTGTTTCTCTACGACCACAAGAAATTAATCACAATTAAAAGTTTATTCCATTGCAAAAAAAATTGCCTTGTTTTGGGGTGCTGTGATTTGATCCAGCAGCCACTAGGTGCCAGTGCCGTTTTACACGAGCACCAGCTCACCGCTGAACAGAGACTAAGCCTAGAAAAAAATTTACAGGAATGTGGGCAGCTTGCCAGCTGTTAAATATAACATTACTCATCACAGTTGCTCTTCCCTCTCTCGGGCTGCTCTCCTTCAATCTATAGCCATTTGTGCCTTGCGTACGTGCTCGGCAGATGAGCAAAACTCCACCTTTTTTTTTTTTTTTTAATTGTGGGACATAAACTGGTATGAATTTGAGAAACTTGTGTGTCCACTGGCTGATCGGCCTTGCAGAGCCCCTTTGAAAATCCTGACTGTGCCACAGCTTTCCTTCCATACAACATCTTACTTCTCCTGAACTTACTGACAGTATTTGCAGCTACAGTTCTAGGCCCCTCACTCCAAGAAGGACCTTAAGGGGCTGGAGTGTGTCCAGAGAAGGGCAAGTAAGCTGAGGAAAGGTCTAGATCACAAGTCTGGTGAGGAGCAGCTGAGGGACCCGGGCTGTTCAATCTGAAGAGGACTGCCACCTAACAAAGGGTAGCTCAGAATTGCAATTTTGGCAGAGACCAGTGTTTGGGGGGGAAGGGACAGACAAAATAACTTTAAGCCTTTGAAAGAAGGGAGCATCACCTGAGATCATCATGAGCAATGAGACCGGGCTGACCCTCAAGCAGGTAGTGAATAGCAGCAATTTATGGTCCCTGACTGGAATGTTACCCTTCAAAGGGTTTGTTGTTTGGTTTTGTTTGTTGATTTGTTTGTTTGTTTTTAAAAAAGGGAAATCCAGGTAGATATGTGATGAGGAGATGAGGTGGTCTATCAGCAATTTTGACAGTGTAGTGGGAAAAGGGAGATGTGCAAGTTCAAAGCTAAAGCAACTTCCCTTGAAAGTCACTGGAGACCTTGTCCCATGGACTTCTAGAGGAGGTTTCAATGGGACATGGGAGATAGTTTCTGAGTGGGACATGTCAAGGACTATCTAGCTCCAAATGCAGAGTTGTTCTCAATAAAATAAGAACAATTTTTAAAAACCCTGACATGTTTTATTCTTATTTTGAACTTTGGATGTGAGGCCCTGTGCTGTGGAGATCTCCAGGAAAGGCCTCGCCGGAAAAAAGGAGAAGGAAAATGCAGGTTTTGTACCTCCTACCCTGTAAGCAGCCAAATGTGTGGCCATCTGTTGATTTTTTTTTTGTCATTGATCTTATCACTTATGGCTCAAACATGTCTTAGACCTGTTCATGGATGATGGATATGTTTTTTGGCTTTGTCTTACTATCCACTGGGAACCCACATCTTTACAAATGGGAAATAATGTGTTTTTAGCTGGGTTGCGGGTTTGCTATTTCCTGAAAAATCATTCTTGCTCTCCAAAATTGATCAGCCAGCTGCTGCTGAGGAAAGAGGGAATCTCAGTTCTCTGAGAGGGGAAATGTTAAAGCACAAAAGCAAATTCTGCCATTGCCCTGATTTCAAAGAAAATGAAAGCAGGACATCAGGAAAAGCTAATGAGGTAAAATAATAGAGCTGGCAGAGCTGCTGCTCTTGCTAAAGCCGAGAATACAGCTGACCTCTTTGTAAGTCTGTAAGAACAATGTCAAGCTATTTTGGCAACATCTCTTTTGACTTGGTAGGGAGGCCTCTGTATGTGTGCTGTGTGTTATCAGTAGCAAGGTACCAGATCTTTACCCCATTTCTTGGGCTCAGGATCTCTCTGGAAAGGTGCAAAACCAGAATCCCTTGTACTGGGTGTGAAAGCAGGAATTGCTATTACTCAGGCATTTAACCATGAAGATCTTTCAAGTAGCAGGTGCTCATCTTTTTAAAATGACCAGGGCTGTGGCTGATTCACCTACAGGTGATGTGGAAACAGGCTCTTCCTAAAGTGGGACCAATCCTTCATAACCTTGAGTCATGTATTGCCCTGCCTACCCCCTCAATTTTTT
>NW_008583977.1:14901-18722 GCF_000691845.1 Merops nubicus | reverse complement strand
AGCCCGGCGGCAGCGCGGGGCCGGGGTCCCGCCGACGCTGGGTGACAAAACGGGTCCCGGGATCTTGATTTTTGTCACGGTGGGTCCGACGCGCTGCTCGGGGGGAGAGCAGAGCTAGCACACGGCAGGCAGGCGCGTCAAAGCAGCCCTGCGGGCGATAGGGATCAGAAGACGGATGTCGCAAACGTCTCCGGGGACATCATCAGTGAGAAACAGTGACACATTCTCCGCACGGGAAAAACAGATTTTTCTAAAGTGAATGTGATTTGGAATGCTGTGACTAGCGTTCCTCAAAAATGCAGATGGGTAGTGCGCAGACGTGGCGCATGAACTTGACTTAGTGTGTGACTAATACTGCCTCGGGAAGATCTGTTGCTGGCACTAGGGGGATGAAAGACGGCGGTGATGGTTTGAAGTAGAAACATCTGCTTGCGGACATTGGGGTGGTGGAGGCACTAAAGGCATCTGCTTTACTTACGTGGTTCCTGCTCTTTTGAGAAGCTGGAGATGAGCAAGTGTTTCAGGGAATGAAAAAGTAGGGAATCTAATATGTCAGTACGATGCCCAGAAACCTGGATCATGATTAAATGGTGAAAGTCAGTAGTCCTGAACCCATAAGGACAGCAGGGAATCCTGCCAAGGTTTCTTGTGTGTACCTGCCTTGAGTGAGTGTTTGCTGAAACAGAACTGTACTTGTGCTGTGCTGTTCAGATAACTCTTGTATAAGGTGATGACACATCAGTGAGTAGTTATTTTGTGTTTCCCATGGTGAACAGGAGCAGTCTAGTGGAGAAATCATTACATTTCTGAGTTGATCACACCTCTCAAATTTTTCTGTGGGAAACCTGGTCAATTTATTCTCTTCCAGTGCTTTCCACTTGTAAAAGTTCTTCTCTCCTTCAAGGTATCAAGTATCAGTCTCTTCTTTGTCCCTTGCTTGCTTCTGTCCCCACTTTTCTGATGATCTTCTGTATGGAATCTTGCTGTTTTAATGCTTAGCTGTGGTTTGAGGATCTGCCTTATAGAGACTTCTCTGTAGCAGACAACTGGTTGAGGCCTGAGGCAGCGTGTCATCAGATCTGACCTGTTTGTTACTGAATTTGCCCAAATGATTTGGCGTCTTCAGCCTTTCTCTCCCTCTACTCGCTTTCCAGTTTAGCTTCCTTTATTTTTGGGCTGCTGTTGCCTGGTAAAATACTGCTAGGGGGAAGGAGGAACATTTTAGATTTTATCTTTGATTCTTAACTTCAAAATAGAAACAAATTTGTGCACAAGTTGAGTTTGTTTTGCCCCGGTTCTATCTTGACCCACAAGCTTTTAATCTTACTTCCTCCCCCTATCCTGCTAAGGAGGGGGACTGAGAAAGGCTGAGTGGGTGTCTGACAGCCACCCAAGGTCAGCCCACGCCAGAAGCTTAAAGAGACGCCCCAGATTTTGGAGCAACAGGATCTGTAATTTCTCTGAAACTCACAGCCTTTGCTGCCTGTTCTTTCTTAATTCTGTGATTACTGGTACAAGGATTTGTATGAATGCTGCTTTGTTAAAAACAAACAAACAAAACAAAACAAAAACAAAACAAACAAACAAACAAACCAAGAATAAAGGCAATTCATTTGGCTGGGCTGGAGGAGTGGAGACTAAGGCCTGTCAATAAATGAGGAGGAAATCTTTTTCTTCTAGCATGTGATTTGAACAGTATGGACACCTAGAACTTGAATGATTTTCATATGTGTCTGAGAGATTTATTTCCAGTGTTTGACTTCTGATTCCAATGCTATCTTTCCACAATGTAGGAGGAAGAATTTAAATGGCTTTTGCAAGAAGAAGTCCATGCTGTTTTGAAACAGTTGCAGGATATTTTGAAGGTGAGGTTAATTTGCTTCATATATTTTTTTTCTTTGTGCTGTGAGTTTGTTTGCTCTCCAGTGTGAGGAATGGTGGTAGATTTCTCCTGCAGGAAAAAATTCTTGGTAGAGGGCCCACAGAAAGGTCCATTATGCATGTCCGGTGCTGTCCCAAGTGTTTGCTTGCCTTCTGGCCTCAAGGACTCACAGTAGACCTGATTTTCCCTGGCCTGCTCTGTTCTGGACCCTTTTTCTGAGAGAGCTGCTTTGACAAGGCACGTGGAGGCAGCCAGGCATCTCTGCCAGGCATTTGCCTGCAATACAGATATTTCCTCAGAGAACTTGTGTCTGCCCATAACTGTCACGTGATTGTGGAAATGAACATGACTGCCTTTAGCTGGCAAGCTGCTGCTTGTGCAGTAATTAGTAGAGTGCACACTCCTCATTCAGAACCATCCTTCCCTTGGTGCACCCAGTTCTCTTCTGGTACATGTCCCTTTCAGAGCTGCAGAGAGCAGGGGCAAAACCGTGGAGAAGAGGGGTGGGTGCGAAAGGAGGTCGAAGTGCCGCAGTGCTGATCCAGGATGTGACTCAGTAGCAGGTGGCAATAACCTGCAGTATCTGTATATATGTCTGTTTTGAATTTGCTATAGTTTTAAGGGTGAAGTGTGACGAAAGGGCAGTCATCAGCCTGTCTAACCACTCAGAATGGCTGGGTTTCACTCCAGACTTCCCATGCGGGTAAGGGGCTGGCTGTGCTTGTGCTGTGCAGCTCGGGGCAGTGCCACAGCGCCTGCGGGCATGCAGGGCTGGGCAAAGAGCCACTCCTGCTGCCAACAGCTTGGCAGCCCTGCTGGCCAATAGCCACCTTGCCTGGTTGCGGGGGGGCTCAGAGCTGGAGCGTGGGACTTCCAACACATTTTTCCATGAGCTGCATGGTCTGAGTGTTTCTCCTGGACTGCATCTGTCTGCAGGAGGCTGAGGGAAAATCTGCGTGTTCTGCCAGATGGGAGGCGGAAGGCTTGCGAAGGGGGCCGGTCTGCATTCCCCTGCTTGCCAGCCTCTACATTCCTGCCCCTGCCTTGTCTTTGTTTCTGGCTTGTACTGTGCTGGGCCCAGGCAGATGCTCGAGTACTCACTTTGTCCTCTCTTGGGCAGGAGGCCTCTCAGCGGTTCGCCCTGCCCGCAAGTGGCTCCGGAGGAGCCATCAGACAGGAGAACTTTGTGCTGAGCACCTTGGGGTAAGTGGCTGTGGTGAGTGGGGCTGCTACGGGGCTACCAGCTCTGCTCCCAGCATTGCCCAGGTCTGTGTGTGGGATGCTCCTGGAGTGCCTGCAGCAGAGGCCTCTACAGCACCCCCAAGGAAAGGGGGGGTCTTTCATGGAGTCATTAAGGCTGGAAAAGACCTCTAGGATCATGAAGTCCAGCCATCAACCCAATGCTACCATGACCACTAAACCATGTCCCTAAGTGCCATGTCTACATGTTTTTTGAAACCCCTCAAGGGCTGGTGACTCCAGCACCTCCCTGGGCAGCCTGGGCCAATGCCTCACCACCCTGCCAGGGAAGAAATTCTTCCTAATAGCCAACTGAAACCTCCCCTGGCATAACTTCAGCCCATTGCCTCTACTTGGGAGAAGAGACCAACCCCCACCTCACTCCAGCCTCCTTTCAGGGAGTTGTAGAGAGCCATATCTCCCCTCAGCCTCCTCTTCTCCAGGCTAAACAATCCCAAGTCCCTCAGCCTCTCCTCACAAGCCATGTTCCCCAGAGCCGTCCCCAGCTTCGTTGCCCTTAAAGTCTTTCTTATCCTGTGGTGCCCAAACCTGACCCCAGGACTTAAGCTGTGGCCTCCCCAGTGCCAAGTCCAGGGGCACTGATATTTATTTATATTTCATATTTAATATGAGATTTCACCTTAGGGAAAACAACATGTAACAAACTGTAGCCGTGTTCCAGGGGCTGCTGTAGCCAGAG
>NW_008583977.1:4800-14870 GCF_000691845.1 Merops nubicus | reverse complement strand
TGCTGACACCTATAATGTAGTCATTGATTCCTGATCACAGGCTGGTGCATGGCATCAGTTTTGCCAAGGGACATTTTTCTGATTGTGGGTGCAGAGAGTTGCAGTTACAAGACGGACCTGAATTCTGCTCTTGATTCAGTTTCTAACTCTGACTGTGGACAAGCCTTAACCTTTGTCCTGATCTCCCTAAAATACCAATAATAAATCTGCTTCACACAGAGCAAACTGAGACCTGTGTTGAAGGTGCTGTGGAAGTGCAGTTCTTCTGAAATAGCTGTCCATATTTTGATCTTCAGCACAGGCCTTGGTCTGACTAGCTGTACTCTGGCAGAGGTCACAAGCTTGTTGCAAAGTAGTGGACCAGACCTTAGTCTTCCTTAGAAACAACATGGTGAGCATTTTATAGAATGGTGCACTGATTCTGTATTGAGTTTAAAAGTTGCATTCTTCAGATCTTAAAATATTAGTAAAGTTGATTCTAGTTTTCATTCATTGTTGTTGCAAGGTGGATCTTAAAAAGTCTTGATCTAAAGAGTCTTCATCTAGTGTATTAAAATGTAAGTTATGGCTAAACTGGGTTCCTGCAGGCCCAGGTGCTTCAGTCTTCCCCTACTGTTGATGTGTGCCATCTTGCAGGACCTTTTAAAGGGTTTGGGGTGTGGAATTTTTTGTTTTAGGTTTTCTTCTTGTTGCGGGGTGAAGGTGGGGTGGGACTTGTAGCATTCAGCTCCCCTATGAACAATGTAGCACTCCAGTGTCAGTAATTCATCTAATGTCTTCTGTTTGTGCCTGTTAGAGTTTTTTCTAACTGCAGTCAAGTTGTTGATAGGTAAAACATGACATAATCATGGGATCAGAAATGAACACAGTGTTTTAGGCAGGGCAGTGAGGGTGAGGTGGCTTATAAAGATTAGTTCAGCAAATGGCTGCAGGCCAAGAGCTGGTGACTTGAGAGTGTGTGTAGGGTTCATCTGTATCTGCCATCTGACCCTGGAAAGGGGGGAACAAGGGACAGGGAGGGGTGGTGTCATGTTGGCGGTTTCGATAGGTGTCTTTTTCCTCCTGTGACTTGTGTTGCCAAGGTCTGTCTTCTCATTGCAGCACAGACCAGGTGAAAGGTGTGTTGACCCTGCAAGGAGACGCCCTGTGTCAAGCTGTGAGTACTTGCCAGCGGTTCTTGCTTTGTAGTACCATTGAGGGGAGGGAGTTATCCATATCATGACGACCTCAAGGGAGAGGTCATCCTTGTTGTGCTTTACCAGTGATCAGTAAGTATTTGTTGGTCTTCCCTAATAGGCCTTAAATCCTTAATGTCTCAGCAACTGTTGAAGTTTGTCAAGATCCAGCATCTAACCCATACCACCACCATTCTGTGGTGAATGTTGAAGTTGACTCCCTTGGGGATTCTTTGCCTTTAACACCTTTGTTGTGTAATATCGACTTTCTCTGGGAGCCTTTTGAGATGAGGTCATGTGTCCTGCCTGGATCCGGAGCCACTAAATGCCTTTCAACTTGCACTTTGTACTGGCATCTTCCTGCAGGAGGACTGAGGTTCTGGCCATGCCAGGACTGCTGAAAGCAGCTTGCCAAGATGGTCTGGGAGACAGAATGGAGTGGGGCTGGCAGTCTCCAGGCTCTGCATATGGAGGTTGCTTGCTCTAATGCGTTTGTTTTTCTTCAAGGATGTTAATCTGAAAATGCCCAGAAATAATCAGCTCCTGCACTTTGCATTTCGGGAAGACAAGCAGTGGAAATTGCAGCAGGTACTGTTAAATTTGGATGCCTCCCCTCCCACAGTGGCTGTGCCTTCCAAGCAAGGGCTGTAGTCCCTCACTTTCCGAGAGAGAAGGTTATGTTCATCCCACGTTAACTCTAGTGGTGAAAGCTTAAACGGAGAGTAAACATGCAATTAAATTCAGTTATGGTGCTAGGACAGGGTGGGTTCTGCTTGTTCCTGAAACACCAGCAGGCTGAAGGCTTGTCTGTGTAGCAGTCTGTCCTTTAAAAGAAGCACCTGAGGTGCCTGTGCAGTACTAGCCTTGTGTCTGCTTGTAAAACCCGGGCTAGCAGGGGAAAGAGCAGCTTCAGAAGTTTTCAGTAGTTTGTTCTCCTTGTCTTAGGGCAGCAATTCTTTATGCTGAGAACAAATCTCACTGTGTTGTGCTCTTGTGGCATGACTCAAGTTCCCTCAGTGAAGGCGTTCAAAGGGATGTAGCTATTGCGGACACTGAACCTCTTTGCCACCATTTTGCTGGGAGTTACCTAATTTCGGGCCTGATCTTGAAGATGTAGCTTCCCACAGTTACTTGGTCATAGCTGAGTAGGTTGGAGAAAGATGTATTTCAGGTGCTTCACTATGCCACGGCTCAGATTTTTCTAGGTGCTCAGTGCACTTGGTATTGAGTGCAATTTCCAGTGGAGTGAAAGCTCTGCCTGGTAACTTTGTAGAAATCTAGAAAATGGTGTACTTGAGAAGTTAATGCCAAACTTCACTGGGTATATTTATGCTTTGCAACAAGGCAAGGAGATTTTTGTGATAACACGCAGCAGTGCATCGTATTTTGCGGCTGATTATACCGCTGCCTGGTTCATAGGCTTCTACCAGCTTGTATGGAAAACACCTTCCTTCATGTAACTGCAGGAGCTGTGTGTTCTAATGTTGTTCAGATGTGGAATGTGCTTAAAGGACTCTGTGCAGAAGCATTTACAGTGATTATGTGGAGATCTTTGTCATGTCTGAATTAAAAAAGAGCATCTCAAAGTATTGTGTATTTTAGTGAGTGGTGCCAGTTGGAGTTTTGTTTCTCTGTTCAAAGTCAAGTCATTGGTAAGAAATTGTAGTATAGGCACATTTTTAAGGAGCACAAGTGCAGGCACACAAGTGTTAAGGAACTTGATTTAGAAAACAGCAACGTACTTGATTGGTAAACAGAGAAAATCAAGGGGGAATAGGAATGAGGCGGGTCATTATAGTAGCAGGATTTGCATTGCTGGGTTGGGTAGCTTAGCTTGTTAAGAAGCATATATGGGATGTAGAGGCTGGAGGTGTTGAAGTTTGGAGATGTGATAGCCCAAGTAGCTGCAGAGTCTTTCTGCAGTCTTGACCATGGTCTTGATCATCTCTGTCTTCTCTCTGTAGACTCTAGTGCCTTGTGCTTTCTGAGAGCAGGGCTGTTCTGTGATCCCTGAGCTCAGTGTGCAGAGGTACCAGTGCCCAGATCTATGCCAGAGAGGTCTCTACAAGGCTGAGCTGAGATTTGGGGTTGCTGGGGAGCAGTGTAGATATATCAAACTACAAATATCTCAAACCATGTTATCCATCTCCCAGCAGCCACCTCTCATACAGGCTTCCTTGTTTACCTTTTCCATTTTTTGCACCCTCCAATTTACCCTTTTGCTTTTATTCAATTTTTCTGGTGCTGCCTGCAACTGAACACAAGTCACTTTCTCTGTGGGCCATTTTCTTCTTCCTCTGATTCGTCCTTGCTCCCATGGAAGCATGATACACCTATCAACCATGTTTGATATTGTCTCTTGACTGCAAGCTTGAGAGGACCTTGAGCTAGCTGTGTCCTTATTCTGGTCAAGTTCCACACAAGTGATGTGATAGCAGATTCCTGATGCTGGAGACAACTCTCAACCCTAATAATTATAGTTCAGAAGGACTCTGGAGGTAGCCAGAGACACTGTATTAGAAATCAATGTTTTCTGCTCATTGCTGCTGATTTAACCCATCATTTGGCTTAGTTCTAATAGTTCATAAGGAAAAAAAAAATCATTATTTGTGTTGCTAGACCTGAGTGCCATATACTGTCAACAGTGAGACTTCCTTCGTGAACAGTCATGAACAGTTGTCCCAGGATGAGAGTTCCTCATGTCCCTATTCCGTCAGGGCAGCAGCAATGTTTTTGTTGACAATCTGGGTTGTAGCTATCACATTCTTTGGCATCTCCAGAGGGAAGAACCCAGTAATGCTTCTGAGAAGCAGTGGCAAATTTGTGTTAGTGAGTGTCTGGTAGGCAGAGAAAAATGGCCTTATGATTTGGGAAGTCAGCATTTTCTTAGGGCTAACGAGATAATCAGGGAAACCTCTGCTTCCTAGCGTGTATATGGGGTGTTTCTCTAACAGGGCTGCATTTATACCTTTGCAGATCCAGGATGCTAGAAACCATGTTAACCAGGCTATTTACCTGCTTGTGAACAGAGATGTGAACTACCAGTTCAAAACAGGCTTGGAGGTTCTCAAGGTGAGGAGAAAGCCCTCTCTACATGGGCTTGTATGGAATATGTATTTTTCTTCTCTTCATTTGTTGTTTTAAACACAGTTAATGCACACTACTGTCTTTAGTCTCCTACAGGAAATGGATTCCCCAGGTGTACCCATACATACCTGTGTCAAGGAGTATCCATGTGACCTCGTATTTCATATGAATCTATGCCAGTTCAGCAGAAATAATGCAGTCATCTGCAAACAAAAGATTACAGTTAGTACTCCTAACTGTATGATTTGTAAGTGACTTCTCACTTGCTAGTAGTAGTTAATGTGGTCTGATACAGATCAGATCTGTGTGGCAATAAAGCCCAGCCCTCTGCTTGTCAGTGCTCTCTGAAGCTATCAGAGTTTCAGTTTACTCCTTAGAGTCCATGACATTATCAAACATGAGAAAGCTAAACTGGTTTAGTCTATATGGACAGAGGCTGCTAATAAGAAGAAGCTAGAAGTATTTCCTTTTTAGGTGGAAGTACAGGGGAGAAATTAGTCGTACTATGAAATGCCTTCATCTTAGCAGTCATGAGCTCTATCACAGATGTATGTTGCTTCTCTTTTCCTGGGAAAGGAACTCTGCCTGAAGAGAGCCTTTGAACTGTGGTTTCTGGCAGGATTGGACTCACAATGAGCTGTGTCTTTTCTCTAGTGCCCTAGCTCATAGATGGTTGTGAATGGGGGGGTGCCCATTCCGCAGTTGTTGTACATGTGATTCGGGAATGGGGAGAACTAAAACACAGCTTGTTGTTTTCCCTTAATGCCTGCTCTTCAGAAGAGGTGTTGATGAGTTTGTCAATGCTTCTGTGGCATCAGTAATTGATCTCATTTTCTCTTTTTACTCTTCTAATGAATAGCTATTCTCTCTTCAGTCCCTGGTATTAAACACTCCTGGCCTGTCTCACAAGTGTCTGTGACAGTGGTAACAGTTGAAGTGCGTCTGTGTGGGAGCCACCCCTTCCCAATAATGCCCTGAATTCCTGGAAGGGCAAGGGAGTGGTGGTGGCATTTATGGTGGATTTTGTAACACTTGGAAAAGGCTGGAGGACTCTGCACACTATCCAGGGCTGTCCAGGGATCACCACTCAGCAGTGTGCTGTATGTTATCTTGTAGCTGATGGATGCTGTGATGTTGCAGCTCTCAAGAGCCCGAAATCGGCTTACCACTCCAGCCACTCTGACTCTACCAGAGATTGCCTCCAGTGGTCTCACAGTAAGTATGTAGTAAGTATGTAGTGGCCTAGATCTCTATGCAGTATGGCAGCATGCAACAGCTAGAATATTTTGCTGCATCCTGGTGGAAGTGGATTTCTGAAGTGCAGAAAGAGAGAGCTGAAGGATGTGCAAACCCTGAGCATTTTTGGCTGCTCTGGATCTTCCTGTGGGAAAACACATTACTTGAGTACAAGAACTCTGCTTCTTAGAGAGTAAGTTCTGTTCTCTGCCTAGGAGTCTTGTCCAGGAGGGATTTGTGATGCAAACACTACTCCATCCTCTTTTGCCACTGTCACACAGACACCATTTGATCAAGTGCAGCAAGAGGAAAAACCATTGCCTGCAAGCTGCTCAGTCTTTAATGTCCCTCTCAAGATGGGATATGGCTTAGAAAAAGGTAGTGATTTCATAGCATTAGAAATAATGGCCCTTTTACTGACAAAGAAACTATTTATTTTCTCACCAGAAAATGTTTACCCCTGCTCTGCCTCCAGACATCCTTGTGAATTTCTATATTAACCTGAATAAGCTGTGTCTGACTGTCTACCAGCTCCACATGCTGCAGCCCAGTACAACCAAGGTGATGTCTGCTATCTCTTGAGCTTTGTTTATTTACTGCTCCCTGTGTCCCACTGGGAGGAGGTGACACTGCTACACGGTGCAATGTTATATGCATAAGATAATGCTGAAATTACTGTAACTGGTGTTTAAGTGTCTGTGTTCAGACCTGCTGCAGAAAGAACGCTGGCTCTAAATCTAGTTTGGGGCATGGCCACATAGCCCAGAAGAAAATACCAGTGCTCTGGTGAAAGCCAGTAATTACTTTTTGACAAGTAATGCGTAAAATTATTTTTTGACAAGTAATCTTACAATACAGTTTGATAATGTGTAATTTTGGAAGGGCATAACTGTATTAATCCAGTTCACATTAAAGTAGCATCTTGGGTTTTCTGAATGGAGTTTTGATATATACCTCTCTGCTTCACCTGTTGCATTTGGGTCAGCTTGATGTCCTGTAAAAACAGAATTAAAAACTCCTAAGCTTTATGAAATGCAGTTCTTCTGTAAGGGTGTTTTTTTCTGAAATCTATCATTTGTTTTTCTTCTGGTTCTTCTCATCTTATTTTTGTGGTGCTAGAGTTTGGAGCCAAGTTGGACACAGCCACTGTGTAGAATTTCTTTTCATGAAGGAGCAGGAAAAGATCTAATTACATAGATTCCATATGAATGGAGTATTTGGGCAGATACATCAAGAAATGCCTATAGTGTCATACTACTGAAAGCTCAAACCTTAAACATGGTTATTCTAAGTAGTTTGTTTGCTGCATCAAAATCCTAATGACCTTTTCCTTCACCTTTAGAACTTCAAGCCTGCTGGAGGGTCCATTCTACACAACCCTGGAGCCATGTTGTAAGTACAGTCACTGAAGGGTTGAGTAACATGTGTAGGAGTGTGCTGAGGATGAGATCCACGTGGCTGTACACAGCTTTGGTGGTAGCATATGGAGAAGTTGGACTGAGTCACCTGCTGTGGCTGTGCCTCTGAATGCACAGGTGCCCACAGTAGTGTTTCTGTAACTGCTCAGTCATAAAGGCCCAAGGATGTGACTTTTCAGGATGCAGCCCACCCATAAAGTGCCATGGATTTGTTTAGAGAAGAGAACCATTAATCAAAATGAACATTAGGTTATCGGTGTTGTCATCTGCATTTCCTGCCTTTGTGCCTCTCTGAAAAGGGGTAAAGTTTTGACCTTAACCCTCTTAGATGTAGCTCAACTCTAAATATAGTCTGAGGTAGACTGAGAGTTTGCATTCTGTAACTTTGCCAGCTGCTGTTTTAAATGTAGTAGAAATTATAATAATCTCTTCTGTAAGAACAGTTGAGTTTTGTGTTCTGTGCTGTTGTGTGTAAAGCTGTGCTCTTTTTGGCTCTCACTCCAGTGAGTTTGGCAACCAGCGGTATGAAGTCAGCCACGTCCATAAAGTGGAATGTGTTGTCCCATGGCTAAATGATGCCCTTGTCTTCTTCACAGTTTCACTGCAGCTTTGTCAGCAACTGAAGGACAAGGTAATGGCCTTAGAGAAGGGGCTTTGCTTTTAACTCTGTATTTTGAGAGGACCTGAGATCACATAAAAGTCTGATGTGTTATTCTGTACAACTTGCATCTAAACTGAAAGCAAGCCATGAGTTGGTATTCTGGAGCCAGGGAGCTGGCTGCCACTGCCTAGTAGACAGCTGTATGGGGTAATGTGTAGTAGTGTGGCAGATGTCTTTGCTCTACTAGTGACTAGGTGGAGAAGAGCAGGTAGACACTTTTGGGTTCTCAGTCATGAGCTGGATGCAACGAAATTCCAAGGTGCTGGAGAGGAGGCATGGAGACCTCAGCAAATTGGATTTCAGTAGACCGGTGTTCAGTTCTAGCTCTGCAGCTTGCCTGGCTGCCACCTTGAGCGACAAGTAACTTTGTCCTTCAAGCCTCTTAAGTGACAATAACAGCAACTCTGCCCTTCTGCAGTGCAGTGCTGGGGTGTGTAATGCTGTAAAGTTCAATCTTCACACGTGCGTTGTATGCTCATTCTTCTACGACCTACAGGATACAGGAACTTACCTGCTTTTCTTGCTTTCCAGATCTGTGTTTTCTCCAGTTACTGGAACTACAGGCCATATTAATTCTCTGTGGAGTGTCCAAGCCCTTACAGTACTTCAGGTGTCTCTCTGGTTTCAACATGTCAGCTGAGTCCAGGTCAGCCTGAGGAGTGCTGTCATATGGCTCTCCATGGGGTAGGGTCCGTGAATCCAGAAACACAACTTCAGTAGCTGTGCCTGGGACTGCTGCATAAGCAGGGCACCAAGCAATGCTCTGTGGTTGGCAAGAGCTTCCACCTGTCTTTGTTCTCATGTGTTGTGTGGCTTACGCGTCCCAAGCCTCTGATGAGTTGCACCAGTCCGTTACAAGGGATGGGGAGCTGTGGGCTACTCTCACTAACCAAATTTGCACGCAGGGCTGTAACTTACTGCTGGACTGTGAGCTGGCTGGGAAGGGATGAAGACAGACTAATTTAACACACCACAAAAAGTGTAGGGCATGTTGCTCCATGCAGTGAAATATGTTGCTGGGATCTGGTCCAGCTGTGGTTATGACTAGCCCTGAGCTTCTCCCTCTCACATCTGTTCTGTCCATGCCCATCTTATTGATTTCCCTTTGGGTATATTCTTACTTGCTGCTGTTTGAAACTCTTTTTGTCCCCTGGCATCAATGTGATAATATTTTTTTCTCCCTGAGCCCTAGTTGGGCCAATTGATTTTTTTCCAGGTTTAGTGTCTTGTTTTCACTGCCAGCCTTTGGAGTTGCCTCAGTACCTTGAGTACCGCTGTGCAGTCTCACATCCTGTCATTAAATCCAAAGTGAGTACCACGTTGTTAATGACAATTTGCTGCCTACCTGTGGATACTATAGTATGTAATTCATCCCTTTTGATGACTGTGAAATAAAGATCCTCAGACCTGCCATACTCCTGTGGGCTGTCGATGTTGAGAATGGCTGTCAAAGACCATGTGCTCCTTACAAGTGCATGGCTGTTCTTAGTTACACACACGGGATTATTGTTTGCCTTACAGAAGGACAGTGATGGTCTCTGAGGACAGAGCTGGGCAGCTCTTCACGGGCTGGGCCTGTTTTGTCTGACTGCCCAGTGTTGTCTCACAACTGAGTACTACCTGAAGTACTTTTCCAAACTTCCCTTAATGGCCATGTTTGGAGGAGGCTGTACATACTCAGACTGGGTTGGACTGGCTCGTAGATCTCGCTGTTGAGTGATGAGGAAGCATCACCAGCCTGCTTGGCTCCAACAAGCCCTCTCCAGCCTGTGTTTCTGGTGGTTTTTCTGACTGGAGTACCTTACTCAGGAACCTACATGAGTGCTGAAGTGAAGTGGTACCTGAACTGGTGAATGCTGCTGTCACTGGAGCAGAATGAAGTAATCAGACTGTCTGCCTTTTCACAGGCTGCCTCCTTATTCTCTCTCTTTTTTTTTTTTTTTTTTTTTTCCCCTTCCTTTGGGGAAGCTATAGTTCTCATGAGTGAAAACTTTCCTGGTGGCACCTTTCTTTTTAACTTTTTCCCAGGGAATCTCTCTTTAGTCTTCAGGGGATAGAGGTCTGCTGCTTAGATCCACCACCTGCTTTTGATGGGTCTAGTAGTTGAATTGCTGCTGCCTAGATGCTGCTGGTTCTGGAACCACAAAAGATAGTGACACATGTGCCTCTGCTGCTGATCTACATGCCCTTCAAGAAGGAACTGGTGTTGCCTGAACTAACAAGGGGAAGACACTTGCTGGGCAGCTTTCAACAACAGCACTGCAGCAGGCTAATGACAGAACAGAACCACAGACCAAGAGAGTAACAAAGAAAGATTGTTTTCTGGTTGCCTCTAGCTTGTCTCAGTCTGAGCAGCTATTTCTGTGTTGTCCATAGAGGAGTGACAGACAGCAGAATACTATGCTGCTCTTCCCAGCATAGAATCATAGAATGTCTGGGCTGGAGGGGACCTCCAAAGGTCATCTAGTCCACCCCCCCTGCCACAAGCCGGGA
>NW_008583977.1:0-4328 GCF_000691845.1 Merops nubicus | reverse complement strand
CTTCTGGGCTGCTTCTGCACTGTGGTGGCGCATGTCCAGCTTCTCATTGACTAGTACCCCCAAGTCTTTCTCCAGTTACCTGCTTTCTAACGTGTCCTCTCCCAGCCTGTATTGGTAATGTTGGTTGCCTCTCCCCAGATGCAGGACCCTGCACTTGGCCTTGTTGAACCTCATGAGATCCATCTGAGCCCACCTCTCCAGCCTGTCCAGGTCCCTCTGGATGGCCTCCCGTCCCTCTGGCATGTCAGCTGCACCACCCAGCTCAGGATCGTCAGCAAACTTGCTGAGGGTGACTCGGTGCCACTGTCTGTGTCACTGATGAGGATGTTCAACAACACCAGTCCCAGTAGGGACCCTTGAGGGACACCACTGGTCACTTTTGCCCAGCTAGACATCGAGCCATTGACCACGACTCTCTGGGTGTGACCATCCAGCCAGTTTCTTATCCACTGAACAGTCCCCATTGAACCCACATCTCTCCAGCTTAGAAAGGAGGATGCTGTGGGGGACAGTGTCAAAGGCCTTGGCAAAGTCAAGATAGATGACGTCCACACGTCCACAGCTCTTCCCTTGTCCACCAGTGCAGCTGTTCGATTCTAGAAAGCCACCAGATTGGCCAGGCAGGACTTGCCCCTGGTAAAGCTGTGCTGACTCTCCTGAATTACCTTCCTGTCCTCCATGTGCCTCAGCATTTCTTCTATGAGGATCTAGGAGCATCTTGGAGCTCTGAGGAGACAAGAATGTCTCCTTGCTGAGCTCAGCTAAGGCTAAATGGTTGTACAGACATAAGAAGTTCTTGCCGCAGTTGGAGCTGAAACTGCAGGTATTTGTGTGTGCTGCTGCCTATCTGCTCAAGTATTGCCACTGCTAGGACTTGCTTGGAGTTGCACTTAATATTCCTGGCTTCGTCTTCCCAGCTGTGGTGGGAACATTGGAAGGGCATGTACCACCACTCCTGTTCTTGATTAGGTGCTTGGCCTTCTGGAGTCAGTGTTCTCAGAACAGAATTAGACCTTTCTTGTTCTGTATGTGTCCCCGCAAACAAGGCCACCCTGCCCCATCATGGGATCACCCATGGGGACATAGAGTATCAGCCTAAAGCAGAGGGACTATACCAGTTGAAAAGCTGTTCCACCTGGGACCATAAGGATGCTAGGTAAGAGGGTGATGTTTTTCAAATCGGAGGCATTGCTAAACTTCAGGATGAGGAACAAGCTTTCTCCTTGGTGCCCCAAGCATCACCTGTAAAGGCCAGAGGGAGGAGGAAGCCACTGCTCCCTTGCACAGAGCAGTTTCTTTTTCTCATGCCTTTGTGTCCCGCATGAAAAGCGTTTCTAAAGCTGCTGCAGCACATAAAGGAGGCCAGATCACTGTTGACATGCTCCAAATATCTCTACAGGGACTAAAAGGGTTCCCAGAAGCTGTGGTTGTACTTTGAAGCATCTTCAGAGCCTTGTGTTGCCCCTTAATGGATGTTCACAGCCAGGGACAGTGCTGTGATTTGCTTTGAGTCCTGCTGGAAATGAGGCCTGTAATGGAAGAGCTGGAGCCCAAAACCCTGAAAAGAAGCATAGCTGAACTTCCAATCAGTCATCCCAGAAGGGAGCTTAGTGTGAGGATACTCCACAGCATGTTTTGTTGATCACCAAACGTGAGCTTGGAAAAGGATTCCAGCCTCTAGCTGGAGGGAAATACTAGTTCCTCCTTCATTCTCCTTGCCCTCACTCCCTGGCAGTTCCCATGGCTGCTGGCTCTGCATGGGGGGAGCATCTATTCTCCACTTTGCCTGCAGTAGCTGAGGATGACCTGTGGCTTGTAGCTGAAGAGTCAGCATTAAGGTACTGTGTCTTCTGGGACTGTGGGGTGGTCTGACTGGAGTAGGTGTATCAGCCTAGGATGGCATTGCAGGTACCATGCAAGGGGTTTGCATTCATCTGTGTACAGAGAACAGGAAGAGCTGTGGCTGAGCTTTTAGAGGAGGATGGAAGTGACTGGGCAGCTCATGTGAAGATAGAGTCAGATTTGTAGGTGAAGCAGAAGGAAGAACTGGGGAGTTGTTCTGTCCGGCCTTGAGGTAGAATTTGATTTAGGATTCCATTGTCCACTTTGTTTCTGGAAATCTAGTTGTTTTGGAAAAGAGTGTGTCACTGTAAAGAGGAGGGGAAGGAGTTTGCACATGTGTGATCACACAAATGAAAATAGTCTCTGTGCTTTGTGCTCAAGCCCAGGTACCACTTCCTGCCTTTGGAGCAGTGCAAAGGTCCTGGGCACATCTGCCTGCTCAAGCACATCCAGTCTTTTCTCTGTTGACCACCTTCCCTGTGTGAACGACTATCCTCGGTGGCTGGGCTGTTTCTCCTGAGCCATGAGTGTTTCTCTGCAGGGGAGAGCAGGGTCTGTCCAGCTCCTCCTGCTTTCTTCCCCTTCCCCCACCTTTCAGCCAGCAACAGAGATACTGCAGGGCAGGCCTCAGCCTTGGGAGAATTCCCTGGAGAAAAGTGAGCAGTGACATCAGCATCAGTCTCTGTGTCTCCCTGTTAGCACCTGGCATTTCAGCAAGTACCCTCTTGGCTGTCTGCTCCCCTTTTTCCTCCTGTTAGCATCACAGCACGTTGTGTGAAGTGCTGTACATCACACAGGGTGTGGCAACCCCATGAACACCATCCGAGCCCAGGCTGGAACTGTGCTTGTGTTAGGCACAGTGGTGGCATGGCTACAAAAGGGATCTTGCAACCAGGGGAAGTTACACAGGGAATGTTTCCTCCAGGTTTCTGTAACTGCTGCTATTGCTCCCCTTGCCTGCTGAATGTGAATGGAGTGGCCACAGGTTCTTCCTGAAGGGCTGTGCTGCTGGGTGGCCGTGTGAGTTGCTGGGATTAGGGCAGCTGCCTGCCAAAGCCAAGCCCTGAGCAAAACTGCCTGGCACATTCCTTGTGCTGAGCTATGCACTCACTTACCAAGATGAAGATGGCCAAGGCAGCAATGTCCCACTCAGTCTCAAAGAATGCTTTTCTTGCCACCTGGCTCAGGAAGTCATGGATCTCATGAGCCCACGTCTGGGCTTTGGCTTGTCTCCATTTTTACTCCAAGTTTATCCAGGTGGCTGACCTAGGGAGACCTGCTGGACAGCAAGACAGCCCCTGTTAGGAGGGGTAAATGGCAGAGAAATGCAGCTGCGTGCTGCTGCTCCCTATCTAGAGAACACAGGGTGATCTTTGTAACCCTGATGGCAAGCCGTGACTTAGGGCTGGCCTTGCATGGCGGGGAACACCGTGCCCAGGCTAAAGCAGGAATTTGGCAATGTTATCCTGAAAATTAGGATCTTTACCAGGTATGCAAGCCCACACACAGAGGGCAAGGTATTTCTTTATTACAGATTTGTGCAAAGTGGAGGGATAGGTGACTTTCCACAAAGCTAGTTCAGCTCTGTACACAAACGTCAGTTTATTTACACCATTACAGAATAAACCCCAGTTTACACTTGCTGGTTAGTAATTCATCTTACTTATGTTACTGGCTAGTTGTGTTTAGAGCAGCACACAGGGTCCTTGAAGGTGTGTGGGGGAGTAAGTTCTCTTGGTCCCTAACCAAGTCAGTGGTCCTGATCTGCCCGTGCTACTTTTACCTTTCCCCCAGTTTCACTGTTTGGCTGAGGCCAGTTCCTCCTAGCACTCTTCTGATCTTGTGGCCTTTGTTGAAACAGGATGTTCTTCATTACTTCCTTCTTATCTTGTCTCATGGGGTTTAGCTGCTGAATCATCCTATCTAAGCCAAGTTTCTACAATCAGTAATGATTTACACTATTTATCATTGTCTGGTCAATTTTTTTAGACTTTTCAGACATCGGCAATGGCTTCTGGTGCCAGGAGAAAGCTGCCCTCATTTCCTGGGTGCTGTAGGTACAGGCTGTCAGTGAGCCTGCGGGGCAGGAGATGAGGCACGCAGCCCACAGTGCCCAGCGGGTGCATGACCACGGCAAGGGCTTCCAGCTTTCGGAAGCACCATCTGCCTCTGCTGTAGGAGGAGTGGACAAAGAAGGCAGCAAGGGGGTTCTGGCTCCTGCCACGTGGCTGCCAGGGCAGTGGGGCCTGGCTTGAGGAGAGCGGGGCCTCAGAGCAAGGGGTGTGGGGCCGTGCCTGGGGCACCTGGGAGGAGAAGGGAATGATGGCCTAGGGTCACGGCCAGACCCTGCCCTGCTCCTCCTGGTGACTCGTTTCCGGTTAGCTGGCTCTGTCCGTGCCCTACTGCCTGTGTTCTAGCTCTGCCCCACACCTCCTTCCTGGGCAGTGGGGCGGAGCTGGCAGCCCTGGCCACCGCCTCGGCCCCGC
>NW_008583976.1:0-25796 GCF_000691845.1 Merops nubicus | reverse complement strand
CCTGTTGGTGAGAACAAGGTCCAACATCATCAAAAGCACTCATTTAAACAGCAGAAAGGAAA
Source organism: Merops nubicus (assembly GCF_000691845.1). Lineage (NCBI taxonomy): Eukaryota > Metazoa > Chordata > Aves > Coraciiformes > Meropidae > Merops > Merops nubicus. Next base: position 25,734 of record NW_008583976.1, on the reverse strand, counting down.
GGCTTGGCATCTTCTTCTGGACATACCCAAAGCTGTTGAGAAGGTTACTAGTCCCACCTATTTGTCAGTGCCCACTAGCAGGACTGTACCATCTCGACACTGTAACTGTCAAAAAAACAGATGAGCCTGATCACTCATTCAATTTTCCTGCAGAGACAATAACCTCTATCTAGCCAGTAGGCAATGACGTATTAACAACTCCCATCAGGTGTAAAGTGAGCACTGAGCCCTGAAATTTTAAATGTGGTAGCTGCAAAGAAATAATGAAGAAATCAAATCAAACATTTCAAATACAGATATTTAACTGTCTTTCCAGACAACCTAGGGAAATAAGGGGAACCAGTCCAAAAGTACCTTCAAATGACCTTATATATTTATGTAAGTTGCTAATTCTGAAACTCAATTTAGGTATTTCAATTGACAGCATGGTTAAGTAACCCTGCTAAGAAGAGAGATATTGGTGATCAAGACTGTATGTTATAGAAATTGCTTTGTATTTGATATCACGAGCACGAGCACCTGAAAATAACACTATTTTCCCACTCTTCCATTCCTCTAGCTCAGCTCTTCCCATGTATAAAGAAATCAAACAACCTACCTGAATAAACAAGCACAGTCAAAGTCTCATCAAAACCATGCCCAAGAATATCAATGGAGAAAAAAAATCATGTTTGATTATATTCTGAACATCTATGTCACCTGCTAAAATAAGCTCTTGTGACAAACACAAGGAAAAAAAGAAGATAATTTAGATAATTTTTAAGTGGGGATGGAAAACCATCACACTTTGTTTTCAAGTTTCACTTTTGGTCATAGGAATCAATTAACTGGTTTATGCTCATTACATTCATATTAATATGTTCTGGAAATAATTTGCTCTGTTCCCAGTTTGCTACTTGATATATGTGGTTGGTTACCTAAGGTCTTACCTATACGGATGAATGCAGACAGAACACCACACTCCATATAGTCAGGCATGTGCCCATTTTGGGCCAGAAGTAATTTAGTCACATTAGAAAAGTGCCACATCCCAGCAAATGGGGTTTTCAAAAAGGCACCAAAATTCACTTAATGTGGTTGTATCATTTTTGGATCAGAGCTGGCTCATAAGCAGAGAGCTCAGAGTGTAAGCAGAAGAGCCCAGATCCTCCCTGCACCCACCCATGTGGATGTGCCTAAAGTCATATCGTTTTGTTTTTGCTCTTTGATGGTACAGCTGTAATATTTTTCACAGGAGAGCAACCGGGGTATAATACAACTCCAGAGTAGAGGGGCAGTACGCATCCTATACACTAACAGCTCCCAAATTATGGTATAATTTGCTTCACTGAAAATGAGAATTTACTTTAAAAGCTTAAACAACACATAAATTGCAGTTTACTTCGGGCTGCATAGCTGTTAATCAATCATATATTAATTATTACTTATCAACAGGGATACCATGACAAATGGATACCCACTACATGAAAACAGAATTATATAACTGATGAGGACATTGCTCCTTTCTTAAGGTTCAAATTCTATTATTAAATTACATACTATTATCCCTTTTAAAAAACGTCTGTGCTATTCTACATGCTGTTTATTTCACCACACTAGCTGTATGAATGGGGAAATTGAGTACCTTCGAAAGTGTTTGCCAACAATTAGTAATACCACCTCTCTGTTATTCTGGTTAAGAACCCTAAGTTGAAAGATGGAGAAAGCCAGCAGTTGGCTGAGTGATACCAGTAGAACAGCAGCAGCATTTGGTAGAAAATTACATCCTGTTCTCTAAGGCAGAGTTTCGTTCTGCTAGTGTAGAAATAAGGATGTGGGGAAATGCAGTCTGTGAACTGACATGTGAATTTCTCATGTTTACCATGTAGGAAGAAACAAACAAACAATCCAACCCAAAAACATTTTAACAAAGCTGTCTTCATCATCTAGAGTAAGGGGAAAAAAAAATCAATTACCTTCATTATGGGAAAAAAAAAAAACAAACACTATTTGGCATGCAAAAATATTTGGTATTTGATTGCAGTCAATGTCTCAATGCCCACATTGAGATCAGTAACAAGTGGTTATGGAGTTCATATAGGGACTGGATTATTAATGACATATGCTGTGGGATTTAGTGCACTCTCAGTGAGTTTATGGATGACACTAAGCTCAGTGGTGTAGTTGATACACTTAAGGGGAGGGATGCTATTCAGGGGGATCTTGGCAGGCTAGAGAATGAGCCCATGTGAACCTCAGGAAGTTCAACAAGGCCAAGTGCAAAGTCCTGCACCTTGGTCCAGACAATTGCCAATGTCTACACAGACTGAGGGATGAAAGGACTGAGAGCAGCCCTGCAGAGAAGGACTTGGTGATACTGGTGGATGAAAAATTCCATGTGAGCCAGCAATGGAAATGCAGCCTGGAAAACCAGTTGTACCATGGGCTGCATAAAATGATGCATGGCCAGCAAGCTGAAGGAGGCAATTCCCCCCACCAGCTCTCTTGAGACCCCATGTGGTGCACTGCATCCAGTCCTGGGGCCCCCAGTACAGGAAAGACACGGACCTATTAGAGCAGGTCCAGAGGAGAGCCATAAAAATGTCTGGAGGGTAGGGACACCTCTCCTGTGAAGGAAGACTGAGAGAACGGAGATTCTTCGACTCAGAGAAGAGAAGGCTCCAGAGAGACCCAACTGCAGCCTTTCAATACTTGAAGGGCACTTACAACGAAGACTGAGAGAGACTTTTTACCAGGGCCTTTAATGACAGAATAATGAGCAAATGGTTTTAAAGTGAAAGAGAGCAGATTTAGATTGGAAATAAGGACGAAATTTTTTATGACGATGTTGGTAAGACACTGGAACAGGCTGCTAAGGTGTGGATGTTCCATCACTGGAACCATCCAAGGTCAGGTTGAATACGGTTTTAATCAAACTAATCTAGTGAAAGATGTACCTGTCCACCACAGGGGGTTACAGAATAGATGATCTTTAAAGATTCCTTCCAGCCAAAACGTGTCTATGATTCTATGATCCTATAAATTAGCCGGAGAAACAAAAAAAGTCCAGATAAAACTAACACTTGGTAAAATAGATGCAAAACTTAATGGAAAAAGTACTCAGAGGATTAGAGGATCATTTTCAGAATAGAGGGATTTATTAAGCAGAATTATGCAGGGTCTTGTCTGGGCTCTGGTTCTATTCATATTTTTAATAACACTGCATAACAATACTCCAAAGATTACATGCAATAATTCTAAGCTGGCAGAAAACAATGAGAATTCACAATTTTCTTAGGTTAAGGGCAAGTACAGTGTTCTCCATTTAAGCAACAGCTACACAGACATTGATAGAACAAGTCACTAGGTAGCGGTTCTTCACAGAGGTCACGTTGGAATCCTAACTAAACCACTCAGTAATATCCATTAGTTCCCAGAAAGCTAAAGGTTATACCTGTCATCTGTGTCATCTGTGAGACATGAGGAGTAATCTGTTTGAACTAACAGATGGTTTAAATTCTGCATCTTGCTTTGAGAATTGGTCTTGCAGAAGGTGGTTCACTTGGAGGCAATCCAGAAAGGAAAAACAGGAATTATAATGCTATAGCAAGTGATCCACACTGAAATGCTGATGAAATTTGAGACAATTAGGCTAGAAAAAGGAAGAGCTTTGGATGGAAGGATTTATCAAACAGGTTTTCACAAGGTTCTGTCCAGAGTGATCACAGTTGTAAATTACATAAAAGGTACCTACCAAGAAGAAGGAAATGGTTTTTTTTTTTCTTCATACCCATAACAACTAAAGAAAGAACAGGTTAACAAGAACCATTTGTTAGAAATAAAAGATAAAACAAATCTTTTATTCTTGAACAATCAGCTGATTGGTTCAAACAATTTTATGATAAATTTCACTCACTATAATGAAATCATAATCTGAATCCAGAGCATTGTGTAAATGAAGAACCAACCCAAACCTAAAACTTTTAATGTATTTTTTTCAACGTGTACATGAGGATAAGACACACCTAAACATGACTATATTTTCCATAAAAGACAGACAATATAGATTTTCTTACATTTGGTTGTAGATGGCAAAATAGAACACCACATTCACATCCCTAAATTGCTAGTATTTTTCATCTTAAGTAAGTTGTCCAGTTATTGGACTGCTACTGATTATTTTCTTTCCCCTGCAAGTCATCTCTGTTTATGAAACAAAATAAATATAACAACAAAAATTGAAAGGAATTTACCAGAAATCTAGTGCCTTTTGGAGATGGCAGATTAAAGCTCATGTCCTTGAACATGGACTTCCCACATCCCAGCTGCATTTCATGACTATTTCCTACAACTCTTTCTTTCTTTATCCAGTTCCAAAAAGAAAGCCTAATCCAACTCTTATGACAGAAACCTACACAGTTACCAAAACTTCTTGTTTATATGAATTACCATTTTTCTAGGAAATACTTTACTGAACCATTTTAGTGAGCACTCCTTGAGATAAATGCCTTTATTGTTCTAAAATAAGGGATAAGCATGTAAAAAAAAAAAAAAAAAAAAAAAAGTGCAAAAAAAAATCTGCTCCAAGAGCTGCTTCATTTTTTTTCCTTTTTTCTCTGAATTAGAAATATACTGAACACAGAAGAGTGTAACTATGTATACAATGACTAGGGGAGTTCCATAGGTGCAAGAGTAGATATACCAATGTTAGTTTCAAAAGGACCAAATTTTTACAATAATTTTTTGATACAAAGCTCAATGTACTGATACTCTAAGTTTAAAGGGCTGATATTATGAAGAAAGTAAGGCACAGTGCAGTTTACTTCTACCTGATTCAAGAAGCAGAAGATTCTACTGTTTATTTAGAAGTCAGAGCCAGATAGATGCAATGATGGCCATGAAAATTCATATGTCTCAGGATTTTCAAAGTCAAGTTGCACAGATGCAGAAATGAAGATTCAGGTTCTGAAAAGAAAATACACTTGTCTTCTACTCAGATCCTGTGATTCACACATTCTTGGGTTTAGGTTTTAAAGGATTTAGTTGAAATTACTTGATTTTATTTTTTGAACATTTTTTTAAGTTTTTTCATGTAAGGAACAAAAGAAATGACATGTTAGTTATGTAAGCAATCACTAATGGGAAAATGGCTCAAATCAAAGATTAAAAGATAATAAAAATAATAATTCAATACTTACAAATGTATACATTTAGTAACATCCTGACTGGGTCACAAATTTGTTTTGAGAAAAATTAGTTAAACCTTCCTATTAATTTGCTCATTAAAGAGCATTCCCTGAGTTGTGCTAGTAAGTATTATCTTTAAGAAGTTAAATTATTTTATTAGTACTTTAGAGCATCAAATCCCATTATCATTGTTTTCACTGGGAAGAAAAAGAGGAATGAACAGTTTACAGTAGGATTGGGATTTAAAAAAAAAAAAAAAACAAAAAACCAACAACTATATAACACTTCTGGAAATTGTAAAACCTTTTATAATAAAAAATGGGATTCATAAATTGCTGAGAATATTACCATAAATTGTTTACGCATCAATCAAATGATGGCATAACATGCTTATTTAGCAATAGATGTGATAAAAACTCTGCCCAGAAGTAAAAAAAGCCAGCAGACTTAATATTATGTAAGCTGACAGCTTGTGCACTATTCTGATGATCAATTTTGTTTACTGTGTTTTTAATATATGAATTTCAATAAAAAGGCTAAGAAATTAATCTATGCTGTGTTTTATAAAACCTAATGCCACAGTTCTGCTCTGTTTCAAAGCCTGCTTGTTTTCAACTGAGTATCATGAATAGTAGCATGGACTGAAAGTGGACCATTTACAGGAGGTTTACATTCCAGAAGCTGAAATTGTATTGAAAATTAAGAAATCTACTAATGCTTTTAGATTAAATTGAGTTAAATATATAAAGAGATGGAGTTAAATATATAGAGAGATTTAATGGATTAAATATATAGAGAGAATAATATCTGACATAATATCTTGAGCATGTCAAGGTATGAAAGTCTGTTATTCTAAAGGTTTTGTGGACTGATGAAATCTAAAGTGGAAGACAGAATTTTACTGCAGACAAATAATTGAGAAAATATAATTCATACCTTTGCCTCAGGAACCTAATATAGGATATATCTGGGAAGACATCAAAAATGCAGGACTGGAATTCTGGTTATGAACAATCACCAAGTGACAGAGGAAAAAAAGAACCTGTTATTGAATGATGTGTAAGTCTGGAAAAAAATACATTTGTTGCTTTTCTTCAAGATAATGTTGGATTTTTGCTTATTTCTTTCTACACACCTATGTTCTGTATTAATATTCATGGATTAGTTTGTTTGTTTGTTTTCATTCTTTCCATGTTCTCTTGAGCTACAGAAAAATAAACAAAGAACAAACAGTGCACGGTAACTTGTCTTGTGCAAACCGAGAATATACTCAAAATGCTGTTTCAGTGTTTCTCTGCTTGTCTAATTAGCTATGTATGTAAATGAGGTACTCAATATATAGTATAATTCTCTTTGGAAAGAGTCGTGCAATGACATCTGCTAAAAAGATGAGATCTGGCATTTATCTGTAGCAAAGACTTCAGAAAGATCTATTTTCTCTTAAATTAAGAAATTTCTATACGGTTCTTTGGTGCAGAACATGGCATGCTGAAAAAAAAAAAAAATTAGAAGAAATTTGCTTGACATTTTGCAAACTCTAACACATTCCTCCAGGCACAAAGTTTATTTTTATGTCTCCCCAACAAACTACTGTGCAAAAGACTCCAGCTGTTTTTGAAAGAAAACCAGTATTGTTTGTTTATTTCTTATGTATGAGAAGAGCTGAAAAATATGCAGGTCCTTTGAATGATGTACTGTAAAAATAACAGGAAAGTTAGAATTTTCTACAGAAAGCAGCTCTCTATGTGCTTACAATATCAGAACAGATTCTCTCCTGGACTCATTCTTCCATCTTTTATACCCCTTTCATTTCAGAGCCTATTGTGTCCTTATAAATGTCATTTCGTGTTTCCTTGGGGTAAAAAACCCATATACTTTTTAAAGACACATTTTTGTGAACAAATCCATGACCTTAATCTATTGTAATATACTTTCTAATAAAGATGTCTTCTTTCTTCAAATACAGCCTCACCATGCATATGCTCATAGGAGTGTAGGAAATACCATACTGGATGTAGAAAGGATATATTGAATTTAGCATCCTCTTACTACAAGTGTCTTGACTAGATTTAAAATATGTTAAGTGTAGCTCCAAACTAATAAAGCATGCATTACAGTTTTTGAGCTTCCTATAGGCTAAGGAAGTGAGCCTTCTAGAGTTCAATAAAACTCAACTGACGTATGTCAGAATCTGAAGTTTTCTTTAACACTGAGCTCTGGAATGTATAAGAATATACCTAAGAACACTTTTAAATCTAAGATAAGCCTTATGACGGTAGAAGAATTCCAAAGCAGACAGGCTTTTTCCAAGCATCTAGAAAGTAATTATTTTGTACTGTAAAAAAAGAATTAAACTCCTCTCTTGTATAACTGGGGATGTTCTCTTCTACTCCTATAGCTGTCTAATCCTTTTTACCAAGATCTCAGTCTCAGTGAATTAATTCTTTGCTTTGGTGTGACATGCTTGGTGTATTTAGCCCTAAGACAATCTAGGGGTGACATAGGAAATCATTGCAGGCTTTCCCCAGAGTATATTCCTTCTAGTCTTGAAGGAATCAATCCTGCAATGAGAAATTGAGAAGACAAACAAGAAAAAGTGCTTGAGGCTGATTGAAAGACTGTTTTTACCTTAATAGCAGACAAGAAAGTCCTGCAAAAGAAAACTGGATTTCTCTATATCCTGCGACCCCTTAAGAACCCCTCCAGGGTGAAGTAAGTCTGCTTTTCAAATGACAAAACAGTGATTCCTGGAAAGGTTAGGTTTGTTTTGCAGGTCCAAAATGTTTTCTGGAGATATTTAGTACAGAGTTCACCTTACAACAGAGAATCAGGACAAATGCTATGCACCACTTAGGCTCCATGGCAGTCTTGCTGTAAGCACTGAAATCTATAATCCTTGAGCTGTTTTTTTCTGTTCTGAAATGCTAGTTTAATACTCAGAAAACACAACGAACAGAAAGGTTCACCCTGGGCCATGGTGATAGTTGGTCCTATTTGTTATCCCATGAGTTATTAAAGCTTCCTGCCCGCATTTTCCTTCATGTGATTCATGCCCACTGGTCCTCTCATTCATGGATCATCCTTATCTTTCATTAAAAATACCAAATTAATTTAGGAGTTAAATTAGTCTACTTTGCCTACCATGTCTTAATTATTTCATGTTCAGGAGGACAAAGGCTTCCTTTCTTTTATTAACATATTTATAAAAATAGATATATATATATGTGAAAACATTATACGCTATAATATATATAATGCAAATCTTTGTAATATGTTTGCTGCATAAAGAAGAAGGTATAATAATAACACCTCCACCAAAAGGACTGGGAAAAAAAGGAGAAGTACTGCCTGAAACTTTACTATATATTACATAATTCTATGATTCTAATTTAATACCCTTCTCTTTTGCTCGTGTTTACCACTGTCTCTCAAGCTTAAATACTCAAACAATAAACTTCAGAAAGTGTGGTCTTTGGCTCCTAACCCTCCCTTTCCAAGTGCTTCCCAAATTAGCATACTAGGAATAACTCTTTTTAATCATAATTAATTTATTTAGATCTACTGTTGACACTCATGCTAGTGGCTTTGAAAATTATACTGCACATAAAGAGATATTGCAGTTAGTTCTTGTAGTCAGCACAGATTTTATACTTTTTTTCCTTCAATTTAATAAATTTTAATTCTATATCTTAAGAGTTTTCATAAATAACTCTTCTTGATTTGAAATGGTATTTTAATACCCTTCAAATATTTGGGGATATACTGCTAACCATGGCTAGGTATCTTTTAGCTAGGTATTTTTCATTGGTTTTAGTCTTCTGTTCTAAACCATTCACTTCAACATCTTCATTGTGGCTGCTCTTCTCTGAAGTCTGCGATATGCCATGATCTTTTTGGTATAAGAATTATAACAATTTTAACTATATATCCAGCTCATGAAGAAAAATAAATTTCATTTGGAAGCTGCATTTTCAGTCTTCACTTACATAGGAGCCTTTTGGTTTGAGTTCCAAATCACTATCAGACATCTCATCCTCTCTAAGATCACCTCCAAGTATCATTTGTGATTACCGCTTTCAGGATTTCCCCTGTCCATTTTATTTCAATTTATTCCCAAGACAGAGCATTAGTTTACAGTATTCTGAATTATATTATCATATGTCCTGGTTTCTAACTGATATAAGCCTTTTTTATTTCCTCTCAGTTCCTACCACTATTTGCGTTTCCTCCTAATTTATTGCTGAACTGCAAGTTTCTTCAAGTAGATTATTTCCTCTGTTAAATCACTACTGAAGATGCAAGTCCAAATATGAATTTATGCAGATGTCAGTATCTTATTGCTTGTGATTTACAGTGCTTTGTATAGCAAACAGTTCACTTTTACAAACTGTGAAAAACTAAATGGCTCTGAAATAACTTTTTGAAGGGACATGATAGAAGTCTGACTAAAATCCATACAAATGCACATTCACTCTTATTTAACACTTGCCTTTCATTAAACCATTTTACAATTCCAAAAGAAAGCTGAGTAACATTTATAGTATTAAGATAAATTTAATAATACAGAAAGTCATGATAATTATTAACATTTTGTTATTTCCACAGTGATATACTTTCTTTTTTTTTCATAGCTTTACTAGTCTAGAAAGTAGATTCTTAAAACACTAAAGTTAACTAATTTCGTGTTAAGTTTAAGAAACAATTATACAGTCCTGTGTCATTTAGTTTAACAGTCTAAAATGCAAAATCCCTGTGTTGTTGGATTCCTGCATACTCAGGTGTCCCACAGATGACCTTATTTCTCATTCGTCAAGTTCATCTTAATTTTTAATTGTTCTAGAATTGCCCTTAATTTCTTATTCCTAAAAAGAAGCTTTTAAACTCAGCTATTTTAATAAGATTAATATCATCCCCTTCAGTCTTTCTGATATTTGTTTTTTCCCTATGATGCTGTAAGAAAATCCTTATTATCTTAACCCCTTTGGCTAGCATTAATCTATTTCTCTTTTTATACTGCCTTTTCCCTACAAGCTTTAACTTTGGATATTTTTTGTCTGGCTGCCTCTTCTCTAATGTTCTCTGGAACATTATTCAATACTGATTCTTTATCTTGTCTTTCAGTGCCAGAACCTTCCAACAGCATGGTACAGCTGTGATATATCATAAGCAAAAGGGAAGGCACGCAAAAATGCTCTCACTTTGTGTAGGTGAGTGACATAAGATATCATAAGAAACTATTAAATATATATTTTTCATACAACCTCTTGGTAACACTGAACCTGACTTGTTAAATACCAAACGTTTTCAAAAAATCTATTAATTAAGGCTGGCATAGGCATAATTATTTTTTGAAAACTTTCTCTGGAATTATTTATTAGCTATTCTTCAGGTTAACTGTTTTGGCCACTCTGCACACTGTCAGTGTGTTTTAGATCATTTTACTCCTCATTAGAATACTATGACCTTAAACATGTTAAAGAATAACTATAAAAACACAGACCATTACAGTGACTGACAGGAATGACAAAACTCACTGACAACATACACACTAGCTCTGATGTACAAAGTATTAGGGATCAAGAAACTCTCACTATGAACCAAAGAGAAAACTGAAATAACATATGCAACTCAATTAGTTTTACCCCGAGCAAAGGATTAGACTATGCGACCTTCAGAAGTCACTTCAAACCTAAATTTATCTATGACTCTATTTCACATAATTTCAAATGGATTCTGAAATCTGTTCACAAAAATCGGTCTGAAAGTAAAATGCTAGCCTTAAGGCACCACCCTTAAAATCTCTTGAATTTATTACTCAGTCTGGTTACATGAACACATCCCTCTCAAATATGAAAGAACCTCAAAATCTTGATATGCATTTATACATTAAAAAAGAGTTTCTATTTCAATCATAAATTAAGTTGGAAAGCTTGAGCTCTGGTCTTCTGGGATTGCTGAACATCTGAATCCTGCACATGACATCACACTAGGGTAATGCTAAAATATAACCAAACCATGACTATGGCCTCCCAGCCTAAGTGATTTTCAAGGGACCCCCCTCAGCTCTAGAAGCTAACTTGCAACAAAAAAGACATCCAGCTAACTGCTCTCAACCAGCTTATGATGTAAACAATTCAAGCTTCCAACCTCACTTCATGTTTTCAAATGGTTTTCCAGTTCCAACTATTTTCTACCCATTCAGAGCAGAATTGAAAAAAAAAAAAAAAGGAAAATTCACATCTTTACAAATATTTTTTTCTAAATGGACACAATTATAAGGACTGCTACAAAAAACACTAGCACTTTGCTAATTTATTTTATTACTTTTTAAATGGTTGAGGGTAGCATCAGAAACCAGGATCCTGTTCTCATAAACTTCCCACACTTACCAGTGGAGGCATAAAATGCCTTTCAATATATTTTATAGCTGTATATTTTTAATCTCCACAAAAATATAGGAAATAATCTAATGCACATATAAAGGAATAAGAAAGACTCCACCTATACAAATTCAGTAAAAAAATAAAATAAAATCAGAAGATACTGTTTAATGTCATTATGAAGTTTGTTTAAACATTATAATTGCGTATTTCTCAGTGCAATGGCATTGATATGTTCCAGATTACCATGGATTAGCACATGAATGGAACACAGAATTTTTAGTACTATAAAGCTGAGTGCTATGTGGTTGTTCTTACCATGTGACTAATGAGTGGTGTACATGAAAATGAAAATTCTTGAGAAATAGAAATGTGCGCTCAAAGAGACACCTGTGTGGACTAAAACATTTATGTATGGTATCTGGCCAGAACTCAAAATTCATGCTACTAGATGTCCACCTGGGATGACCAGGACAAGTTCAGCTGTGGCAATGTGCCGGAGACAGAGGGACTAAAAGAGGAGGGGGTAATTTATAGCATTTTGTTGAATTTAAAAAGATGAAAAAAAGATAACATAATGCTGGGATTGATAGTTAAAGCTATTCAGCTATCCAAACTGAATAAAGATAGCTCGGAGAGCAAGAGTACTCCCAGCACCATTGCCACTCAAAAGCACATAGATCTAACACTGCCCTGAAAAGGTCATCGGTCCATCTGTTTCTTTGGCAGAGGTGACAACCAGCCTACATGGATTACTCTCTCCTAACAGTATTTAACATTCCATAATCCTCAGACCAAACAGAGACAATCACATGAAAATCCAGAGGACCAATCTAAGTCATTTCTATGCTACTGCTGACACAATGGGCTAGAAGGAACACAGTAATTATTCTGTGCTAAAAAGCGCTGATTTCAACAGTTTCTGATAAGTTAGATGTTCCAAATTAAAGTGTAAATGATTTATTATATCATTAGATTCAATTGTCTCTACGTAGACAGTTATTTCCATTTCTCTGAGCTTATAGTGTGGTTTATTATAAATAATTTAAATGAGAAAATTGTGCAACACACATTGAACTGTTAATAATTTCATTAATTTTATACATTTTTACTCATAAATTAAATGCTTTCAACGTTGCTTATAATTCATGCGATTTCAAAGACTTCTTATGTATTTTAGAATAAGGTATTGTCATATCTGAGTAAATTTCAGTGCATTTACACATGGCAGATCTTTTAAAAATGTAGCAATCATTTATGACAAAAAAAAACCACTGCAATAAGAAGAATAAAATCTTGATTAAGTAACAACTGTAGCTTTGTCTTACACTAATGAGTAACTAACTTGTACCTATACTTCTCTATAAACTGAAAAAATAATGTTTGCACTAAATGACATCTAGAAATTTCTTTTAAGAGTGTGTGTGGCTCTTGCTAGTAGTCCCTGTGCTTCAACTGACAAAGACTCAACACCAGAGAACACGAAAAACTCCCTGGCTCACCTCCCCTTCAACTCTACTGACATCAGTGGAAATTAAATACTAATGTAAGCAAAGCTTAGCAAGAAATATCACAAAAATCTTCAAGGTTACTGCAAATTAATTAACTCACAATATTTGGACGTGGTTTAGATACCTGCTTTGGTTTCTAAAAGGAACTGAGCAGAACTGCAAGTTTCATTTCAAGCAAGTGGTGTTGATGGCCTGGAATTAGCTCCTGAAGGGCCTGTGTGGGCTCATCCCTGTTCCTGATGGGCCTAAGTGAAAGCTTTCAGGACTGCACATTGTATTTTGTTCTCTCTTCAAAACCGTCCAGAGAGCTAGGTGACCATGTAAGTCTGCTTTGCACCAGAAAAGGTATCTAACCTACCAAAACTGTATGTGTTCTTGGGCAATGTTATCTATCTGAAAGAGTATTGAGCTGAACCCAAAGACTTTTTGTTCACTTTCATTCAAAAACGTCAGCTACAGGAGAAGATGGAATACGCCTTTCACATATAAATATGATACTTAAAGGAAGTGTCTCTTAAGGAGGAGATACAAGTTCATGGTCATCCTTAGCCTTAGGAAACTTAACTCCATATTTTTTCTTTCCTGGGCTACTGCCCTCACTAGTAGGCAAAAGGCTCATGGTAAGTGTTGGTACTTTCTCATATTCCTCTGAAAACAGGGCACATCAAGAAGTAAGAGAGCAAGATTTATGGGGGCAGCAGAAGCAATTCAGAGGAAACCCCACTCTGTGCTGGTGGTTAAAATGCTTCCTGACTGAGAGCAAACCTAGGCTCTGGGCAAGGCACATATTTACTTCACCTAGCTTAACCCACTGTGAGTTGGTTGCCTGCCTACACTCTACCATGACAGCAGTAGTGGGACTTGCAGAAATGAATGGGACCTGAGCTGGAAGGCATATGCTGCCTTTTATGACTGAGATCTTTTTTGTGCATAAAGCCAATGGATGCTAATGGCACAGAGCAAGGGGAGAACAGAAATAGATTTGAAGAGTACTCATAACACAGAGGAATCCTGTGCAAAGTGTAAAGCTAGTAGTACTGGAGTCTTCACAGACCTTCAACTTCAGCTGGTTGTGTGACTGAAGCGATGAGGAAACAAAACCAAGGAATTAAATACAGAGATTCTATTTATTTGTCCAAGCCTGTGCATTTCTTGGGCTAGCTGAACTAAAGACTGTTTTTTCTATTGTTTTGTTTTGGTTGGGGTTTTTGCGTGTATGTGTGTTGGGTGTTTTTTTTTTTTAATTCCTACAAAGCTTCTGCGTTTGTTTACTTCACCTGTTTTATGCCCCAGAAGGGATAAACTGTAAGCTTAGAGTACTAATAAGACTGGAGTTCTGTGAAAGTGCAAGCTTCTGGGAAATCTGAGGCTTTAGCTGAAAGAGTAATGTAAAGAGCTAACAACCTAGACACAAGACAAAGTGTAGGGAGACCAAGGAAAAAAAAGAAAGCCAAAACCATGCTTAGAGCCAGTATAATGTCAAGGGAAGCTTAAGTACGCATAAACCTTGTGTTATGATCTGCAAACCAAGAAGCCTGCTCAGTATTTGGCTGTGAGCTTCATCAGGGCAATGTGACAATTTGTAACAGAGAGCTACAAGTTACAAATACCAAATGCTGAAATGGACTTTATGGCCTCAGGGTCTATCTTAGGAGAGGAACAGTGTGTGATCATCCTTCAAGTTAGCATGCACATAATATATTCTCTGATTAACACAGCACTTTGTGTCTCTGCCAGCACATCACCACTACCATGAGCAACGTGTGTCTGTCAAAGGCACAAAGGAGAATACTGGGGGTCTTTTTGCCTGCATGCCAAAAGGGACCCCTGTCCTGAAATGGCAGAATTCCTGACTATTTCACAGTACCAGACAGCATCTTAGTGTCATATCCTAACAGTCTGATTCAGTAGAAGAAATGGGGCATTTCCAGTATTTTTTTTTCCTCAAGAAACCTGCAGTGTACCCTAAGCCTAGTCTCTATCCTTTAATTTACTAATGCATTTTGAATTAATCCATGTAAAAGACACAAATGCTTTGTAAATTTCCATCTTTTCAGCTGATTCGGAAAGTAATTTTAGCCCTGTGGAAAGGTCCACACAGACTCCTTTTCAGAATACCACAGCGATTCTCCTTAAGTTATCAAAAAAGATCACTTTTCATTAACATTATTCACCCTTAAAAATATACAAAGACTGTAAGTAGTCATGAAACATAAACTCAAAACTTGTCGTGATAACTGAGCTGCGAGGGAAGACTGAAACGACAAGACTTTAAAATCCTTGTATGGTATCAGACATGTAACAAAAATCCATGTTAACAAGGCTATGCAATTCACAACCTTCTGTGATGCTAGTAGAATAACTTCCATTTTTTAATTGAGATCTCTCTTAGCCAGACAAATAGGAACCAAATCATCAAAAAGTTCCACACTGATTTTAATGCAAAATGATTCTCTAAGGACTTTACATATCCAGTTTTTTGAAGCAAAATATTGTGGTTGAAGTATGCATGTGATATAAAACAGACCTTAGAACTGTAAAAAATTCTCTGACACTGTGACACAGCATTATTGTAAGATACTCGGCATTTTAAAAAATGGCAGTTACTAGCCCCTGAAATCTAATAACTGCTGGACAGTGTTTTGGTAGATCACCAAAACATTCTACAGGCTTGCTTTTGCAGTTCTCACCTCATTCCATATAAGTAAAATATAAATTCTGTTGTTAAGAAGATCTTTTTGTCATGTTTTGATAACCTTTACTATGTATACTCACATCCTTTGCAGACACATATTCTTCCACAGGACATAATACAATGAATCTTATCTTCCAATGCTTCATAATTTAATGCCTTCTCCTTCTTAGGAAGAAACTCCTTGATAGTGGCTGTCATCTTAAATTACTTTCAACATCGCGTTCAAACACATATCGTATATTTAAAATGTTTGGTGAAAGGGAAAATTTAGAGATAAATACAAATCCAAATTTACACAAAACACAGAATTAAGTAGTATCTATTCCTACAGCAGTTGTGTAAGTCATAGCCAAACATTAGCCAAATGCTCCTAACTTGATTCCTGTTTTTATCCAGATGTGTCTAGTGTAATATCATATGTCAAATTGAAATCTTTCTTTTATCTAACGAAAAGAAGATGCAGGCTTTAGAATGCTGAAATTTTGTAATGAATTCCATGGCAGCTCCTATACACATTCAACAGAAAGAAAAAAGAAAAAGTACAATGACAATAACCATGGTAATTCTTTAATTATTTATTAAATAATTAATTAAAGAGGAAAAAAATAATTTAATAATTCAAAATTACTTTTAGTGTAGCACTGCATCCCAATGAATACAGCATCACTGCTGCCATTAGAGAGCCTTGGGACATGTCAAGTATTGTCTGAACTTCTTCCTGGAGCTTTGTTTGGCTTTTTTAATGGCCAGTTAGCCATTGCCTGATTTGTTTAACTTTTCCTTATCTTTGTAGAGCCATATTCTATTTGCAGACAGTAGTAACAAACAGTTGCTCTGTACAGAATGACCTATTACCCCAGCACAGCAATGCAGTGCAGGCAGTCATGGCAATGAGAGAAAGGTTTGAGAGCAGAGGTGTCCAAGCAGGAGACGCCGGATGCAGTGGAGGAGAGTACAGGTCTGGCAGGGTCAGTGAGAGGCAGAGGGTGGCACTGGGGATCCCAGAGCTAATGAAGAAGACACTGATGATCAGCGCAGATATAGGAACCTGACAAAACTAAGTTCTAAGATAACAATAACAAAGAATATCTGTCCAACTTACATAAGGCAGTCCGTATATAGTAAATTTGTTAATATTTATCAATATGGATTTATTATTATTTATTGCTACAATTTATTTCTTTAATCTTATTCAGAGAAATTATTGATAATATAAATGGTTTCCTTGTCTAATATTTATTAGATATATTTAAATTACCCATGTATTCAATAGAAGGTATTTACTGGAAAACCTGGTTTTAATTAAATCTCATTTGCATGTATAATCCTGTTGGTTCAGTAAGATTTATTATGTACATGTGAACACAAAAGAAGGAATTTGGTCATGTCTGAAAATTATTTAGATACTACATGCTAGCACACCTGGGTTCCCCTTCATGTCTTATTTATGACATAAATTATTTTATTGTAAAGTTACTGTATCTGGTATCAAACTAAAATCTATTTTTTTTGCAACACTCCGGATTTCACATGAATAAAAATCCACTATCCAAAATCTAAAAAGTGTAGAATAGAAGACAAATGTGGGAGTCATTCATTCACTTCACATATTTCAACTGCAAACCAGCAAATAACATCATACTTTCACTTCAAGCACCAGGAAAAAAAATGAAGTCAATATAGATTTTATTTTCATCAGAACTGTGGGGGGAAAAAAAATCCTTCAAGTTTAGCAGTCATAGCATAATCTATGTATTTTAAGTACCTGTATGATACTGATTACCGAGAAAACTATAAACTTTGATGTATTTATCCTCATAATATCACTGGAAGGCAAGGCAGTACTATTATAACAATACAGTGGGAAAAGGAAGTGGTGCACAGAAGCTATATTTATGAAAGAAATCAAGTAAATTTACATGCCTCATCATCACTTCCAAGGCTTCCAAAATGGTGACATCCAAACTGTTCATCCCAGAGCAGCCCACATCTGGTGGTGTCTGTATGCACAAGGCACACACAAGGTACTGGGCATCGCCTTAGCTGTGAGAAGCAGCAAACTCCTGCAAGCAGCTTGCACCTAGTTGTCAGTAGGGCTGAATCCAAAAGGTTGTCTTGGATAACACCTGCTTGACCAAGTTTTATAGAAGCCACAGACAGCAATGACATCCTCCTTTTATAATCTTCTGTATATACTGCCAATCCAGACCTGAATGCCCTGTAAACAACTGCAGCACCTGGAGCTATCTGGACTCAGTGGCTCTGCTTCTCAGAAAGTTCTGTCTGGTCAAGGAATAGACATTTTCTTGGTTTTTTTCCAAAATCTGAAGCTACCCCAATTTTTGTGGCTAAATTAAAAATTCAGTGGACTAAAGAGAACAAATATGTAATAATTGGAACATTCATTTACAAGATGGGAAAACATTGGTTCTAGGCCTGACTCCAATTATTTTTAAGTGTACTATATTCTCCCCGGACAACAACCATGAAACTTTTTTTCTGATCATATTTCTGCTTCAAGAGGTGAAAATCCTATCTATTGTGTTTATGAACCCAAATAATAGCACAATCAGCTGAAGACCTATGGCCCTACACATAACTCCCACAACTTTTATCAGGCGTGGGGATTGGCAAGATCCCAGCCTTGGCACCCTCCTCCCTTCCAAGGAGAGTGAACCTTCCTGATACTATGTTGTTAGTGACTTCCTAGATATTAGGTGCAGATGGGACCAGCTGGACAAAGGTCTGTACTCAAATTACACCTGCAGTGCTGAACATTTTTCCTCCTCTCTTTTGTCAGTATGAATGAAGTGCATCTATCAACCTTCAAACCCACCAGTACAGAGCATCTGTATGTGTGCCAGTCACTGCAGATATCAGCCAATGCCAAAGAACAAACAAAATGCTTCCAAGGATAAAAACGTAACTTGTTATACGTCAAGCTGAAGTGCCCAGCTTTACAGACAATTGAAATCTTCTACGTGTGCAGTACAGAAGGAACTGTAAAGGATCATTTCATAGGATAGAGAAGCACACGCTGCATAAGAAAACCTGAACCATTTGAGATTCAAAGAAATAATCCACATGAAGTATCCAGACTTAAGATTTTCCAAAACTCTTTCTGGAAAAATGTTCTTGCATAAAACATGTACAATATGAGTCCTCATAACCAACAAATAGCATGAATCAAATTCCCTGATTTTCTAATCTGTAATTTAAGTGTTTTCCAGCTGCACTACAGGAATGAGCTGCAAGGGCTACAGAGACTCACTCCTGAGCACTCTGTGCACACTTCCGCAGCAATCTGCACCACTCTATAATGGTCAGCAGAAAGCCCTGGATAAACACGGATCTTGGAGTCTATTTTGAAGGATCTGTCAGTAATACTATAACCAAACTGGGTTCTAGCTGCCTAGAAACACAATATGGCTGCTAACATGCACAAGAGCAGGCAAGGCTAATTTGGATGTCGTATATAGGCCTGTATATTGACTACTTTTTGAGAGACACGTTTTTTTTCCCCCCCCCCCTAAGCAAATCTAAACCTCGCTGAACCAGCACCACTGTTCCTCTCCAGCCCTTTTGCCACTTTTTGGTACTGATGGATGCTTAGCTTGGCCATCATAGCACCCTCACCCATCATCCAACTAAGATTATCCAACTAAAAAAAACCCACGGTGAATAGTTTTCTGCTTGGCCAGTGTACTGACATAGCTCAGCAAAAGGAAGGAGTGAAGCCAGAGCTATCTCAGCAGCAATGGGGTCTCAGATTCTCACGAGGAACTTGTGATAACATACCTCAATTGATGACACTGGTTAACAAATTCCCACTTAACATAAGGTATTTCCAATGGTAGTTAGAAGTGGTAAGGTTGGAAGTCCTGTTAATCATTTTCCAGAGCTAAGAGTCAGAGAATGGCTCTTTTGATCACTCATCCTCCCATCATCCCTCATTGAACCTGTTCAATAGCACACAACTAGCAGCTATGGCCAAAAGTCATAAACCTTGCTATAAAAGCACTGTCCCTGCATAACCGATGAATGAGCTAGCAGTAAATGAAGAACCAAAGTAGCTCCCAAAATGTTTTACATCTCCTGAAGAATACAAGAGAGCAAACTGGTGAAAATTGCCCAAAAGGGGATGACAAATTGTTCTTCCCATTGTCACCGGTTTTCTATCAATCTAGAAAAAAACTGTGATGGTATTCGAAGTTAGTTTTTTTTTTGTTTTTTTTTTTTGTGAGTGTTTCTGACATATCAAGGAGATGTCAGCAAACTTTGAACTGAATAACTGAAAATAGGTTGCTTCCAAATTTCAATTGTGCACGTTTTCAGCATCATCACAGCAATACGAATTTGAGTATGTCATATATCTTTTTTCCTCTTCAGATAATGAAGAAGAATCAAACTCAAGAATCTGAAGTAAAGCACATAAAGAGACAGGCTGGCTAGCTAGCTAAAAGAGAAAGAAACACACCAAGCAGTTACAAAATTGTTTTTTTTTCTAAGTGCATTTGCTTCACTCTACCAAATGTCAAGGATGGTTTCAAAAGTAAAACTACAGAGAAAAAAGATTCTTAATTAATACAAATTATGAAATAATTTGTGTTCAGTAGAAGGAACACATACTATCACTGTTTCACATCTCTTTTGTGGCCTCTAATCTAATTTCATTTAGACCAAATTACATCGATAACATGAGGAATTTGCTTCAGTAAGGACAATAATTTGGCCTTCACAGAGTAAAGCAACAACATAGATTTCATACACTGTTATGTGTTTTTTATTAATTCTGATGGTGGTTAGTCCATCAGAAAAATGTGTCAGTAATTTGACAAAGCCTTTATTTATAACTTCTCTAAGAGATTAACAAAACTGAGAATGACTTTGAGAAATTTGACTGTCTCTCTCTTGAGATTTAACTAGCAAAAAAAATGGCTCAAACTCTGAAATATTCATAATCAGTGATGCATAATTTGTAAATTTGTACTTTATATCATGTACAACTTTCTCTATCCTAAAGAGCATTTTATATTTCTTGTTAACAGTGAATGCAAATAATGCTCAATGGAATTCTGCAATGACCTTTGTTTTATTACAGTTGTTGCATATTTATAAATGAACAGCTAAACTTCAATTTGAGAACTACAACAACTTTGAGTTGGAATCCTTTGATAAAACACAACTGAATAAACTTCATAAAATTAATTCCCTAAGAAGAGAAAAAGAAAGTCTCCTTAGAAAATTCCTCTGTGTATACCAACACACAAAACAGATTTTTCAGATTTGAACAGAAGCAGATAAATTGCTTTAAAAAGAGCACAGGAGAACGTATTAAATGTAATGTATCAGATAATCATTGTATTATAAAAATGTATAAAATATAAACATGTAGGTATAAAACACTGCATAATAATAAGAAATGCAGTACCTGCATTATGTCATAATATAATTCCATGTAATGTCACCGAGACCTAATAACTGAAATCCCACTATGTAAACAGAATCACCATTAACTTCTGCTAATGGCTGTTCTACACATGAACACTTCCACATTTGTCAAAAGCATGAGCAAACCACAGGACAAAGTCTAAAATACAGTAAATATATTCTATACTCTGCCTACCCAAAGTGGAATAGAAGCCTTTGAGGATAAAAGTTACAGCACAACTTACTGGTACGAGAAAATCAAACGAAGGCATGACTGGTCTGAAGCATTTGATGGTACCGCACTCAGTGCTACTGAGTACTCATTCCCTAGAGCCAGCAACAAGAGAGTCAGAATTATGTTCCTAATTTGGATACGCTTTGACTTCATCTGGAACACTGAATTCCTTTATATAACTTCCCCATTCTTTGTCACTAGTTTCTATATAAGTTCTGTGCTTTTCTGAGTGGAGATCTCCCGCAGCACTTGTCCTGAGCCAGAAGCAGGTCTCCACAATGTCTGATGTGCAATAATGCACATAAATAGAGATTTAATTCAAGCAAAAATGGCAGCCTGGGCAACCTAAACACTGGGTTTGGTTATAACACAAACTTCCAACATGATATTTCTTTGAAGCCATGAATGTTTTAAGCAAGCAATGAGCTCATGAAAACCTAGTATTCAGATCCCATACAGTACATTTCTGACCTCACTGAAGGCAGGGAAAATGACTACAGCAGGCTGACCTTTCCCACAAATTAAGTCATGTGCCATCTTGTTAGTGTGAGAAGTTTTATATATATATATATAATTACTAATAAATCATTTAAACAAATTGAAGCAAAGCAATTTATATAGGCTTTCGTACTGTAAAGGAAACTGTCAGGGTGTTTTCCTTTTCCAAGGTACCAGAAAATGCACCCATAGATTGGTCCAAATCCCACCAAATCCAGTGCACATATGTGAGGTGCTGATTACTTTTGCACATGAGCTTCTAAACTTTAAATCAAAACAAAAAGTTTCATCGTTTACTGAAGTAAATCAGGTGGAAACAATAAATACAGCACAAACTGAAGTTCATTCATTAGGGATAATGGCCTATAATCCTTGAAAACAAAGGTAGAGCTTATTGATTAAAAGAAATTCTGATCATGAATGCTTTTTCTACAGTGCATCATTAAAAAAAAAATAAATCTGAAATCAAACTTGCATGGCTTTTACAAAACATCCTAATGAGTGGTCCAGAGTGACCCAATTACATACTAAGGATATAAATGTTTAGGGTGATAATTTTCTTTCAGCAAAGTCAAAAGGGGCATTATATGAACCACACTGGAATCCATACGAGACTTTGAAACATTTCCTTCAACTGGGAATCAGACCCATAAAGAGGAAAGACAATGTCTTTAACAAATTTTATGAAAGTTTCAATGATGATTTTGGGCATGAACATTTGAGGAGGAAAAATATTAATGCAAAAAAATTATTTAAAATTAAATTATTTTTCTTTACTTTCTAGACTTTCACTGAGATAAAACTGCTCATGACAATGTGATAACAAACTGCTCATAACTGCCCATAATCTGCACAGTAACAGGTTATTTTAGTATATCAGTTTTAATTTAACAATATTTTGAGTCATAATGAAAAATACCTTTTACACAAAATCAAAAAGCTGGTACTTGCATAAGAGCTCATATTCTTTTGTCCCCTTGAACTCATGGATAAGAGAACCATTGCAAGTAGCACGATATAAGACTATTAAAAATCTTCCAAATATGTCACTGTACTCATTCAGTATTCTGGACAACAGTAACATTTATTTTGGATTTTCTAAAATTTGGTTTAGTCTCAAATAGATATTTGTTGCACACTCAATATCAAACATCCCTGTATAAGTGTGTGGTTGTTAGATTCCATGTTGTCATTTTTTATCTTCCTAGATAAATCCTGTGCTAATTTAACAGTTTAAATCCTCTGATGGAGCCATGCTATGACCTGTTATTACAGCCTATGACTTTCTGACCAGGGATGTCCAGCCTACTCAGCCAGCTGGTGACCTCTGGGTATGTGATAAATACTATAAATTCATATTAAATGTGTGCAACAGGAAGTGGGCATTCATGGAACAATACATAAATAAATGCAGGCATACCATGAAAGGTCCACAAAACTATCTGCATCTTACTCAACATTGTCTCATAAATTACCATTTTTTAATAGACTTCTATTACAGTAAATCCACTGTTAAAATACCCCTGTGTTTTCAGATCTGAAATCAGGAAAAAATAAATAAATCAGCTGCTGATTCCTGATATGCTGGTATAATAGTAAGCTGTTAGAATTTGTGACAAAGTAGACCAATTCTACATTTGTAGCATATTAAAGAAGCCCTACTAAAATTATTTTAGACTGGCTGAACAAGATATACAAGATTAAGCCTGGAACTCTAAATGCCAAGATTTAATTAATGTGAATATCCCACCTCTTCTTTTATTCTGCTGAATGAAAGTAAGAGGACAAAAGACTTATTTTCATTGTTTTATGAGGACCCCTGATAACTACATTAGTAAAACACAAGGGAAAACTCTCTCTTAGTTTCTGCCTATGTAACCATTACAAAAACGCACAATAATATTAGGGCTTTGTAACGGTCACAATAATAAAAGACATTTCTGCATTCTTATTGTCATCATTCATAAAATTGTGGGGGTTGACTAGATGCAAAGGCTTTACAGGTCCACTAAAGTTGGAACTGAGCCCTGTCTTATTGACAGAAACTGCATGAGATATTTCAGTCACAGCACTGAAGATCAAGAGTACAAATTCTCCTGAGCCCTTAAATTTGGGACCCTGACAGTGTTCATTGAGATCTGTCTGCTAGTGCTTTGATCCAGGCTAGGCACCTCAGATGTAAGGCTACGGAAAAGGATCAAGATACAATGAAA
Source organism: Merops nubicus (assembly GCF_000691845.1). NCBI lineage: Eukaryota > Metazoa > Chordata > Aves > Coraciiformes > Meropidae > Merops > Merops nubicus. The sequence continues at coordinate 1,606 of NW_008583976.1, read as the reverse complement.
CTGGGTCTTTGTCAAAATGTGGTGATTTTCAATATTGCTTCAATCAGTGACATCAAAGATGATCTGCCTATGGAAGAAATTGTGATTAAACCACATATTTCCAAACCATTTTATTAAAAAAAACCCAAACACTTACAGTTTCCTTTTTTGACCTAGATCCTTCCATTGTTCAACACTTCAGCACTTTTAGAAACACAATCATCTATTGTATTCTTGTCATATCTTTTGAAAATGCAGTACTTTTTAAAAAGGAAAGATAGTGACTTTAATCCGTTTTTCTAAGCCATTTATCATATTCAAAACTGCAAAAAACTTCAGAGGCTCAAAAGAGAAACAGTAGGTTTTAATCTAAATGCTCTCTATTTACTTTAGGTTCCTAAAATGTGACTGGAAATAGTTTTGGGGAAGGATTTTGCATTTAATACAGTCAAGCTTGATGAAAGCAAACATGAAGAATGGGAGGGTATGCATAATACTGCAGGAAGCCGTCAGCTCTTTGCAATTCCTTTCCAAAAGTCATTGCTAGGCAATGTCAGTAGCAAACCTCAAAGTAATACACAAATTCACAAACCACAATCTTACCAAGCCCAGAGCACCTTCACAGTGTTAGGCAAACTCCATTCCCCTTAAAACTCAACTTGCACTAGCAAAATTGCACTTTCAGTTGCCACTATGAACTCTAACAACAAGAAACCATTCTCTTAGTAATTGGTCAACCTTGTTTTTGCAACCTGTGCTGAGCTGACTTAAACCAGCTTGCCTGTGAAAACAAAGTTTGTATTTCTTTTGCCCAACTGTTTGCTGACACAAGTGATGAACTGCATTACGTTTGCGGCAGGAATATTCTGCATTTTGATCCCTCAATAAAGCCTCCAACTGAACCACAAACCAGCTAAAAATACCGACAGATGTGCTTGATAAATGCAACTACATCTACAGAAAACAAAGACTCAACACACCTCTCTTTCAGACTTGTAGCCTCCTGAGGAACAGGAAAAAATGCTTTAAACACTGAGTGGAAGACAAAGAGCATACTACTATCAAGTAGTACTATGAGGCTTAATTCACTAACTCATTTTAACTTTTAGTAACAATCTGATGAACAATTTCCAAGTATATCAAAGTAACTAAATAAAACACTGAAATAATTACTTTACTGTTAAAACTATAAGCAACACACACACACACAAATCACTAAGGACAGTAAAAACTAAATTTTCACCCCCTCTATCAATGCCGTTTTTCAGGTTCATATCCAGGAAAAAAACACGAGTAGTGTCAATTGCTAAAATATGTCTGAAATCGGAAGCAAAATGTTTGAAACATGTTTGAAAATTTAAGGGAGTTAAAAAATAAAATAAAAAAAAAAAAGTGTTTGCCCTAAGCTTCCTCTGTCCCTTCCACTAAGCACATTTCAGAAATAGGTGGTTTATCTGGGAAACACGCATCCCGCTGGAATTCAGCATGTTTTTGGGAGCGGCCTGAACGTCCCCCGTGTGCTTGCACTTCCCTCCCTACCCCGCCAACGAGGTGGTTGGTACCTCGGGATGGAAATCAGGGCGGGGGAGGACGGGGGACGCTCCTTTCTCCCACCATGGGCGTGACT